>NW_005187714.1:320890-424443 GCF_000239375.1 Pundamilia nyererei
CCCCCCCCCCTTCCCACAAAATCCCGCAGTCTGTCCGCGTACAGTATTTATCCTCCTCAGAAGTCATGGTAATAATTGTGCCCTGGCCTCTCAAAGCGGTGCTGTAGTGATAGGACTCAGCTCCATCCACAGCTGCCTGTGATGTCTTGACACACTTTGTGATTTGTCATCATCTCTGACCCCCCTCAGGTAACACTTTGATATCACTGAGAGAAAACAGATCTAAACTCTTAGTGGGCGTCAAATGCCCTCAGCTGGTCCATCAGCTCAACTGCGCGGGGACCTCACAAGACGAGACAAGTTAAATTCACTGTAAATGACTATGACGACAAGCGCCCAGTTGGAAAATAATCCAAAGACAGCATCAGCACTCTAAGGACTCTTAAAGTACTCTCCCGTCTACTGTCAAACACAGAGAAGTGGCTACTAAATGGAAGATGATATTTCATAAACCAACTGGTGGGAGTCTTATGTTAGAATTGTCTGTGATTCATGGCGTCTAAAAGTTGTAAATTAGATTAAAAATAAGCTTTTATAGAGACTAGTCTCACACCTGAAAAGTCACAGGTCTGATCCTACAACAGCCACATGTCCTTCAGCCAAACCCTAACCCCTTAATAGCTGCTCATATTTTAAGCTTCTCTCCATAAGAGCATCACTTTAATACCTTAAATTTAAAAAAATAAAAATAAAGCTGCAGGGCTCCCTTTTCCAAACTTTTTTTAAAAAGGACGTTCTCTAATACAACTTTATATAAAACACTCATGATCATCTTGTAATTTTCTGCTGGACTTTAACATTATTACATCACAGTCCTGATCTTCTTTTTTCCAATCTTGGGTTGGTGACCCGGCCAGTAGGTCTTTGCTTTTCTTTTCTCTGATGCTCAATACTTTTACCTTTTATCACAGAAAATATTTAAATCTGAGATGACTTGAACTGCTCACAATTCAAATATGCATCACAAGTAGGGACCGGTTCGTTTTAAGGTTAGGAACTAGTCTTTTAAGGCAGGGTGAACCACAACAACCACACCTTTGATAAAAAAGGCAAATGAGTGCAAAATAAATTCCATCTTTTTGTTGTTTATTAAAATAGAATAATGATAAATCGCTATCTGTTAAGCAGCAGCTCTAATGTTGCGGCTGAACTCACAGCACCTAAGCAAGATTTAAAAGTGGAAACCCACATCTGCCATCAGGCCGGCCGCTCTCCATTCTCCCTCTGTTAAACCAGAACTGTCGTACCCACAAATCCTCCCCGCACAGCAGTCGCAGCAGCAGCCGCAGCATTCAGGTAAATGAAAACTGACACACACTTTCATTCTTCCTCACAAGGTTTTGTGTACAGCCCACCGCAGAGTCATCTGGCTCCTCCGGTAGTTCTATTAAAGGTGGAATTTGTTGGCTGTTCGGGGGTCCAGTCCCATAGAATATCCTCCGAGCTCCCGAGGGAACGGGGGGGTTGTTTATCTTCCTGTTTCAAAGAGCGGACGCCTGCGCCTTATCACAGCCTCGCCAAGAGTAGATAGCATTTAAGTTGTCCAACAGCCTGCCTATATGCTGCATCTGGCAATCAGAGTCGTTTCCTAAAGGACTTGTGCATAGCGATGCTGTTAGCGTTATCTTGTTGAGGGATTCTGCCTCATATGCCGAATCTGGGAATTATATTAACAGACAGTTAAATGGGGTTTGGGGGGGAGGGGGTGGGAGGCTCCTGCATGACAAACTGTAAAACGAAAAGTTGGGCTATGAAATAAAAGCATCTGAACGTGACTGAAAGATACAGTATCTCTGAATGGAAACACTGCATTTAATATATATTTCACAAAGAATTTTTTTTTTACTGCAGATTTTCCTCAAGGCTTTGACTGACTTCCCTTTATATATTTAAAATATTTTTTTAGCCTCCATCAAGGGGGTTTGGAAGAAAAGCAAGGAGGGTTTAACTGGTTTAAATTATGGGAAACACAGACGCTACACAGATATTGCAGACAAAGCTTCACTCTCCTGAGTCCTCAGACTTTATGAAATTGTAGTACACAGTTAAATCTACTGATAGGCAATATCTCTTATTTTTAGTTTTAGCTATTTTTAGATTTGACTAAAATATTTTAATAACTTTTTCAAAATTATCAACATCTTTTCCAACCATTTTCAGCTACAGTTTTAGATTTTTAGCCATCGACTTCCCTTATTTGTGTGCTTCTAGAGAATGTATCAGCAAAACCTTAAAACCTAATTTATTCAATTGTTCATCATAGTCCATTACTAATTATTATTATATAACTAACTAACTAACTAACACTGAGCTTTAAACGATTACGTCTGATATCCTGAATTATTTTTATCATTAAGAAATCCCACGCAAAGAATCACTCAAAAAACTGAAAGTTGACACATTTGGTGATGTAGTGTTTGTTTCCAGCAGCGGGATGGTGTATGTGGGGTTTGCCCAAAATAAACCTGTAGTAAGGAAGAGAGAAATGAGCCAGTGAGGCAGGATGGATTTTAATAGTTTGTGGACAGAGGACTTGTCAGTGGGATCGGTTCATTGTTGGCTTTGGTGTTTTTGCAGGATGTTGACGAGGAGGACAATGTAAAATATGGGACCCACTCTATACAAGTGTTTGCTAACAGATAGTATTATAATATATGTCATATAACAGACAGTCAATAGTCACATATTAAAATATCTAAAATAAATAAATGCTAAATTATGTGAACATATATTTTTTTTACATACTTTACAGTTATGTGATATTTCTGTCTCAGTTGTTTTTATTTTTCATTATGAAAACTTGTTTTTAAAGGCAGAATAATTTATTGTATATATTCTGGTGATATTTGTAAATTATAGATTGTCTAAGATTTGTTTTTAGTAAATTTAACATACTTTTATCCAAAATGTTCCAATATTATTATTATTTAATTTGAAATAATACTGCTCTTTGTCTTCTTGAGGAGTAGTAGATGGTGTTACTCAGCACTACTGGGAGCAATGGTCTCACAGATTGTAAACATTAGTTATGGGTATCTTTATGATAACTACCCAGTATTGTCATTCACATATATTTTCTTGGTTTTTTGGCATTTTAAAAAGGCATTTCACAAAATTGATGTGAGATTTTCAAATTACTTTTCTTAACAATGTTGTATTTACAAATTGATTTTAAATAGCTGAACTAATTTTATGTTCAACTATTTTATTATTCAACTAATCTTTAATATAATTTCTCTATAAAAGCTTATTTTGGTTGCAAGTCAGTCTAATGAACGTCTTTAACTTTATGTCAGACAGCAGTCGTTTCCACATTGGGGGTGATGACCTTCTAAATGGGTGACAGCATACATCTGAAATTAAACAAAGGAAGACAAATGTGTTGATTTTTTTCAGATTTGGATTTAATTTTGTTTTTCATTCACGTAATATCTGATAGTCCTGCATTTAAATGATGATCAGTTCCTTCTGTTGATTGAAGCCACACTTGGAAACAAGCGTCTCAAGTGGCTGCCTCTTCGTTTTAGGGTTGTGAGCCACTGCTTTGCTAATAATAAACACAAGTTAAGTGCAAAATAAACTCCATCTTTAGTCATGAGCAATGTTATTTGTCATTTTGATATTTCACAGTACACAGTAGTGACAAACCAATATCTGGTAAAGCCAAAGCCATCAAAGTGTGACTGTTGACCTTTACGCTGCCATGTTTGTTTGTCTCTTTCTTCTAGTTTCGTGCTTTATTCTCTGTACTATCTCTTTCAGGCACATTCATGCATCTAGCACACACTCCCTTTGTGCCTCACTTGCATGTTTTTAAAGCCAAGGAGAGGTAAATCTTGGCCCTCCGAGTGTTGGTGCAGTCAGTTGGGGGGTTCTGGATATAAACGTTGCTTTAGTCAGGACTGCCTCTGATCTGCCTAATCTCCCCAGGCTGGATTACAGGTTGGGTTCTAATCCGTGAAGTGGGGTCTCTGTGAATGTGCCTCCGAGTGCTCTAATCCAGAGACTGTCAGGTGCTTTAGATGAAAGCTAATTGCATGTCACAGTTTGGGGACCAGACATAACGCTGGTGACAACAGAGCAGAGTTTCCACAACAAGGAATTAGGTCTGACGATGACTGGGCACGCACTTCAGATGCGCTGTGTAATTTTGATAATCTTGGAAGAAAATAGTAAAGAAATCCCTCAAAAAAAAATCTGATTCCAGTGACACATCCTCTTAGAAAATTATTCATAACACGAAGTTGCAGGAAATCATGAAGCTTTTCAAAACTCACTGAGTGCAATTTAATTTCCTGGTTGCAGAAACGATAAAGATCCTAAACCCGCTTGGATTTTCATTGTTTGGAAAATATTCTTTACATTTACTCCTCAAAATTCTGCAGCAGCAGCTGCACAAGCGCACGCACACACACGCGCACACACACACACACGCACACACACACACACACACACTCACTTTGAGTTATTAGCTAGACAGGCATTTAACCAAGCAGTTTGCTAATATCCCTTGATCTGGTTTTGGGATTCCACTGAGACTGAAACTGAGTAACTGAGAAGCACCAGTAATTACTGCACTCTAAAAATGATATTTCATTTGATCATTAGAGACTACAGTCTTTTAACAACTCAGAATAGAAAAATTAATGGGCTTTACAGTTTGGATTACTGGCCAAAGGTCATTTAGACTCAATTAATTCTTTTTCTTTACTACTGGAAGCATCTTCAAATAAATGTATGTTTAAACTGGCCTTGGTTCAAGTCTAACCAAGTCACTGGTTTTCCTTAGAGGGGAAAGCTCCAATGATTTTAGTCTTGCACTAACGTAATCCTTATTTACTTCCTGTTTATTTTTGCTCATTTATGGAGCAGCCCCTCATTTAATTCACTGTCTGAAACAAGCTACTGGCTAAATAAGGGGAACAAAACATGTGATGACAATCATACACGACTCTCTAAACATCTCAGCCTTGATATCAGAGTATCTGCAAATAAGGTGTTGTTTTCTCATGTAGCTCAGTGGTGTTTTTCCACAGTTGGATCAGCTAAAAGACTTTGAAATGGTTTAAAATTGTATATACAGTATATATTTTATGTTTCTAAAGGGAGATAAATATAACATCAAAACATACTGAGCCAATCGGCCAATGATTACTGGCCACTTAACAATCAGTGTTCCCCTAATTGTTATGGCTGAGGCTGCATATCCACATAGAACTGGTAAAAATTTACATACTGCTTGCATAGCTTGAAGCAGACCTACTATGCTCATTTCTGATACACGCTACTATTCTTGGACTCTGCTAAAGTATCTTTGCGTGCTTCTCAGCTGAAAATAATAATTTACTCCCAGTTCATTCATAGTTGAAAACAAGCTGATTTAGCACCTTTCCCTTACAGGCAGCTTTATTTTGATTGGTTTTCTCTGCTGAACATTAGATGTGAACGGCAGCACCTCTGTGCACATAGAATGACCAAATAGAGCTCAACACTGAGGTTCCAGGGAAAAAAACAAAAGACATTCTCCATAGGGAGTTTGATTATGAGCCATAAGGTTATAACCATCCAAAGCAGACCTGTTACGAGGTGCAACATCGTGAAATAATAATATGTGCTTCTGTAGAAATCACAAGTCTATATGATAAGAACCTTGTTTTAATAAAAATGTATTTTATTCTTTTCTGGAAAAAGAACTACCCTACCTGCAATCTTAAATTCAGACAGTGATGTCTCAGATTGGTGGAGGTCGCTGTTACCATGGAAATGTTCAACCCATGAAAGTCGGGTTGCTAAGTGAGCGCAAAACTTCTGAAACTGCAAGAGCAGTGGTTGCAGTGAGGAACAAAGCACTGTAACCCCCCACACATGCACCGCAAACTGTAGATATATATTCAAACTTACACTGTTATTAACCATACCGACGCTATAGTAAAGGATTAAACTTAAAAAGGCTGACAGTCATTCACTGTGGGATTTGCAGTGGGCATTGGGATGAGTAGTTCCTAAATCGTTAGAAGTAATCATGTATCTTTGTAATTATGTAATTATATCGTGCACTTTTGACTTTTGCTGAAATCAGAATTATGTTTTTATGGTCATGATTTACCTCATAACATAAAAAGTCTCCTGACAGTGGAGAAAAAGTGGACAGTCACTGTTGCGCTGTATAAGAAATCCACTCTCAATGACATCATGCAGAGGTTTAAGTAGAAAAACTGCCTTTAACTGAGTGTTTTGCAGTGCTCATTTTGACAGCAAATTTTGATCTAGTTTTAGTAATTCTTTTGACTAACATCTCATTAAGTTTTATTCATAATTTAGGCATCTGAATTCATTTAGTTTTAGTCGACCAACTATCAGACGATTACTTCCAAAGTTGATTCAGTTGACAGTTTGTCATATTTTTACCCGTGAGAGCTTCTCCACACGGCTTACAAAGAGTCTTATTTTCTAAATGGGAAATGTGTCATATGTCTACTGTTCGCTTCTTCCCAAGCGTTGACATTTTGTCCCATTTTCATGAAAAACAGGAAGAATGAGAGCTACCTGTACGATTACAAAGACAGAAAAAAGAAGAGGCTGTACCGTTTCCCTGGGGCAGATCAAATGTACGGATCAACCTCACTGCACAAGCAGATCACTTCCAAACTGGTCCCGCCTTTCTATCCGGCTTAATTTTAGTTCAGATTGGATCCCGTCTCTCCAGAATATTTTCATCTTATTTGCATTTGTCGGCAAAAGTGCCAATATAGTTTTTGTCCTCATGCATCAGTTTTTATTTAATTAATGTTTTTGTCAGAAAAAAACAACAACAACTTGTTGCTGAAAACTATGATGACAAGTTTTTGGTTAACAAATGTAACACTGGTGTTCAGAGCAGTGTGAAGACTAAGGTTTTGGCTCACTAGGGTTAGCTGGACATATTCTGACCTCATCAACTGAAACTTTGGTCATGCTTAATATGAAAACCCACCTTTGTAACAATAAGTATGAAAGTCTTGAATAAAAAACATTAGTGCTTTTAAACTTAACAACTGAAACAAGAGCAAACCTAGAATATTCTTAAACCAAAGAAAAAGGACTGAACTATAATGGCATAATAGACTTTACAGCTCCCTGGCTGACAGTCTGTAAGATACTATTTCACTGAACTTTTACATCCTAAGGAGCTTTATGTTTGACTATAATGGTGCCAATAAATCCTGGAAAGGAAGTCTCCCTCATCCTCACACTCACTTTATCTTTTTACAATGCATCACCACTGACAGACTTTTGTTTCCAGCAATGAAAGACAAAAAGGGCTGTTCATTAATGTGGTTTAACTGCCCCACTGCGCAGGGAAACTGCTGAAATTCAAATTTTTCTCTTCACCTTGTCACGCTAAACATCTTGCTGCGAGGTTCTTGCATTTTTCCCTTTATACTTATTCAAACTAACTAGAAGCAAAGGTCTAGCTACCTTTGAACCTCTGCTCAATATAAAGGTATTGATTTGACTCTGGAGTATCATGTTGCTTTTAAAAAATTCTCTGGCTACATTCCTTTATTCAGAGAGGCAGAAAGATCACAATGCCAGTAACGCTTCGTTCACATCAGGTCATTCATCAACAAGGCCTCTTCAAAACAACTGGAGGCCATCCTTCCAAACTCCTCCATTCTCAAACCAAGTGCATAAAATGAGCAGGAGCTTCAGAGAAAGATCTCAGCACTTGCAGTTTACTCAGAGAGTGCCGTACAAACTCCAGCTTACACTACAACAATGTCATTCAGTGAACTTTCTGAATGAGAGAAGACCTTATTTTCAGCATATTGATCGTGGGTGAAGGTACAAAATGTAAACACTTCGACCAGATAGATCTGCTGTCACGTTCCTCGGACGGGGCTTGGACATCACTGTCACAAGCCTCTGTGGGGTGCGCGGGAAATCTTTGCTCTCTCATCTGTGTGATTGTTAGAGGAGAGAGACAGAATGAATCATCAATCATCCATTCAGGGTACATTCAGCAGGTAATAGTCTGCTGTTGCATCACGTCTGCTCCTGAGAAGCGCTTCATTCGTCTCGATGTATGACAGGAATAGCCTTAATCTTGATAAGGACATTTCACACACTGTAAGACCTTCTCACAGCGTTAAAACCGTTTTTGACAGACGTATTTGTACATGGATAATGTGCATAGATTTGTTGATGTTTTCCTGCATTTGCAAAGGATATTCATTTTGATCTTGTTAGCAAGCACTCAGCACGAACACGTCTACTCGAAGCTGTTGCTAGGCAGACTGCTGATATTGGACGACTCTACGAGAACCTGGATTATACTTAATAAAAACATTTTAATATATTCCTTTAATAAAATACTTTCATAATAGCTACAGTAAGGATACTTGATTAAGGATGAAATCATAATTGTTCATTTTTCATGAACCTACCATTTATCAGACTTTTTTTTAAAGCATATTTTTAAAGCTAAATATGGGCCAACTAACACAGAACATAAGTCACATGAACTAAGTGGATAAAGAGCTCAAAAATTACGAGTTAGAGAAAGTTTATGCAGTATTGGTTTTGCAAATATTATAGAAAAGAAACTAATCAAAACAAATGGCCTAAATGTGGCCATTTGTCTTTTATTTAGGAATAATTGTACATAATATTTGCAGTTTATACGCTAAAAGATAGATACGTCAGCTGTTTATTTGTTTTTTACAATACTGTGGCCCGTACACTGCACAGTTACAGGAGCACATTTGAATAACTGCTCTGAATGTGAACACTGAATGGGATTCATTAATCACTGCAGAAGTTTTAGCCATGGTGGCCTTTTGCCAGTTACACCTCAACACTTCTCTATGCCGCACTTAGGCTACGTTCACACTGCAGGTCTTAAAGCTCAATTCCGATTTTTTGATCAAATCCGATTTTTTTGACTGCTTGTTCACACTACAAATAAAATGCGACAGCAAACGTGATCTAGTGTGAACCCTCAAAGCGGCCCACATGCGCAAAAGAAGACGTCACACACAACGCGCTCTGTTTAGACCCAGACCAAACAGTATTGTTTGACTGATGGCCCTTAATATAAAGACTTCGGACTTTACGTTTCCTAATTTTTGCTTTAAGTTATTTTGTTATTTACATAATAATGTAGATAACCTAATAATTATCCGTATTGCTGTTTTAGAGGAGCGGTGCTTCAAAGGATAGTTGCAGATTTCTGTCAGAATCTGCAGATTATACAGTACAAATAAAATGTTCACGTTTCTCCAACGTTGTCTTCCCAACAGTTTCACTAACATCTACACTGGATGGCCAGGAAGCGTTCGCGATTCTTTCTCCGGCGCTGATAATTGGCGTCTGTCTTGTGTCAGTGATGTAAAAGACTGATTTAATGCGACATGACCATTCAAACAGCAGCAGTCGCTTTCTAAAACATTGGATATGTATCGGATTCAGTACCACATACGAAAGTGACCCAGATCAGATTTGAAAATATCGGATTTGTGCCGTTCACACTGTCATAGCATGATCGGATATGGGACGCATAGGGTCAAAAAAACATACAAAAAAAAAAACTGATTTGATGCGCTTTTGCCTGCAGTGTGAACGCAGCCTTAGACACTGTGTACATCACACATCCACGACGAACAAAGTCTAAACACCACATAAACAAAATAATCGCAGCCGTATTGAAGTAATGAGCTGAAGTTAAACAGTCAGTAATCAGTGGTGAGTCCAGACTAGCAGGTGTTTTTGGCAGAGGTGTACAAGCCCAACAAAGGCAGCTGGAGGAAACCATTAATGATCCTTCCACAGGTTCATCTACAGAAACCTGGATATGGTGCGATCATCTGAACCAAAGACTCTTTTTGCCATCTTGGCTGAGGTTGAAGTTAACTAAGAGCGAGTTTTGGCTTTTAGAGAGAGGTGAAAGCATTGTGCTTGATTTATAACACAAGACAAAACAAAGACTCGAAAACAAGTGAGAAAAAAAGAAGTAGTAATCACTGTGTTGTGATTATCTCCAGAAGTGTTGAAAGACAAGTTAGGGACTGAAATTAAAATCAAATTAATCCCAGCATCTGTGATTTCTACCATAAAAATCTAACTCCACCACCACCGAATGTCCACTTACTTCATATAATAGAAGCACAGAGGCTATTCTCTAATATTCAAATAATAAATTAGAAACAGTCAAAGCAGAATAAAAACTCTCCAAATAAACATCTCAAAGTGAAGAAGCACAAAGTGATCAGAAGACTCTACTTCCAGGCTGATTCGGAGCGTTTGTTTTCAATACAAACTGTTAAAGAATTTAGAGCAACACAATAACAACTGCTGTGCTGAACAAACAGTAGATATCAATCTTCCAGGAGCTGATCAAACATGAGCCCAAAGCAGGTGAAAGCAGGATATATTTAACGCTGTACAATGCAACACAAGCGTACTGCTTCATTTTCTTTTCTTTTAGTGAGATATTTTATTTGATAGAGCCAATTTCTTATATTATAGTTAGCTTTTTATTTCATATGTTTTTTAAGTGCATTTTATTTCATTTTAGAGGTTTATTTTATCTCGTTAAATTTATTTCTTTGCTACTACACAGTTTTCTGTTTATATTATTTTTTTCCTACTCTACCTTTATTATTTTTATTTTCTTAGTAATTGTGTTTGTCCTTTTGGCTGCAGTAACATAGAAATGTAGTCAATTCAGTGATAAATAATTACAATAATCAATTCCACACCACTGCAATTAACTGCATCACTGCTTGTGCAAATACCAGACCATATTAAATAGCAGCCTATATAAACAGCTGACCACAAATCTTCAATCATAATTAAAAGAAATGTGCATATGCAGCAGCGACTGATTGCTGTATTCCAACTGAACACTGGCAATGAATGTAATATGTAGAGGGATGTTGGTCTGCTCCACCATAACTGCAGATGTCTCCCTCAGAGTATCAATTCAGGTTATAGAGAGACATAATTACAAAAAAAATCTTTTTATCTACATCCTGACCAAGTTTTTTCATCATTTCTCCACCGGTTTCTCCAACTTCTGAATATAAAAATGTCAGATAACCTCCCCCAAAATATCCCACCTATTAACAAATTCCATTCCTGATATTTACACGATTTACTAACACATGCACATTTCAACAGCAGTTCTGTAAAATTAGATGGCATTTTACCTTCAGCTGGTGCTATACCTACATGACAGTTGTAATTAAACAAGCCCTCGAACCTGACATTTGTTCATGCCCTCCAACAAGATGCATAAATGCTTTTTGTGGTGCCTTTCAAAACTCTTTGACAAGTCACTGCAGAAAATAAATCTTTCAAGGTTTAGGGACAGAGTCAGCTTTGGAAAGATTAGGAAAACATTCTAATTTGTATTAAAATTGCAATTTCGATTGGGTTTGTTTAAAGTGGGGACTGTCTCAGACTTTTGCCGTCATGGTTAAAATAGCAACAAACTATTTTCCCTCTTGCTCCTCACAGACGAAATTCATAACTCCAACCACCACTGGAGGGATTTGTCTCTAGAATGTAAAATATGTTGTTTTGGGGGATTTGCAGAAAATGACTGGTGCCTTTTTGGGAGGAAAGTCTAATTTAAATGGACATATCTCTATGGGCTGAGTCTGACTCGCTTGAAATTTTGCACATTTCCTTTCATTCACAGGAAAATGCATGCTCAGAAAAATTAAGATGGGCCAGTCTCCACTCATCACATTCCCACTGATATATAGATTCAGATGTTTTCTGTCATTTTCTGTTGTTTAAAAGACAAACACATGTAGAGAACTGTGCAGTTTCAGAGCATGTATACACAATCATACAAATACAAGTTTATCAGACCACCATCCAGTGTAAGGTTTATGCCACATCTGCCTTAAATTACCAGTTTTGGTAATTATCAAGATCATTTTTTGGTTAATCCACCTGCATGTGCAATATTGAGAGGGATACAAACTGGTGTATTCCTAGAGCAGAATTCCAGTCCCGAATAAATGGGAGGGGTGGTCAGGAAGAGCTAAAATCTGTGTCCAATCAAATATGCAGATCCATCCACTGAAGCAACCCCTTGGGAAATAAGAGCAGCCGAAAGTACCTTTTATTATATTATCCATACAAAGGGGGAAACTATCCATAGAAAACAACTTTCTTTTAGACCAGACTGTAAACCTGCTTTAAATTTTTTAATGTTGGGTTTACAGTCTATGGCAAATAAGTTGCTTTTGGAGCCAGCCTCAAGGGCCCATTACAAGAACTTAATATGCATCCATGCAAGTTATACATACTTTAACTTCAGCAAAAGAAATTGCTTAATGCTGTGTCGCAAAAGCCTATCAGGTGGGAGTTTTCTCAGGCTGTAGATTCACCTGATGCCACTGAAAATCTGATATGGAGAACAAATCTATTGTTGGCATTTGCAGGCAGAGCTACATGATTCATCAAAAGTCATTCATCAAAAAGCGATGAATGACATCCATCCATCCAACTTCTTTTGCTTATCCAACACTTTGTGTTAAATCCCAACTGATTATAGGTATGGAATGTGCTTTGGAAGGAAATAATTGTCCAATTGACGATGTCGATTTAATACGTGTGACCCCAAAACACATCAACTGCTGTATTCATATAAGTATTATGAGGCAAAACTTCACATACTTTAGAGTATGTTTGTAACATTGAGTAAAATTTTAACTAATACTCATTTTATTTAATCTTCCAGGTTGCGAGTGCTGACTCTCCAAGTTCCGACTTGAGATATAACTCAAAATCCAAAGTGAAGACCTACTGGGATGAAAGCAGCAAGGACGTGTCCATTAGCCGTCTGCTGTCTCAAAGCCTCTACGGCAAAGAGAACTTCACCTCTATGGATCTGAACTACGACGAAGGAGAGTCTTACTCTAAGCAAGAGCATTGGAAATGGCTTTACAACACCTCAGCCTCCCGTGACCCTCGATCAAGGACGAAAAGACGCCCCATCGTCAAGACTGGAAAGTTTAAGAAGATGTTCGGCTGGGGTGATTTCCATTCTAACATCAAGACGGTGAAGCTGAACCTCCTCATCACCGGCAAAATTGTGGATCACGGTAACGGCACCTTCAGCGTCTACTTTCGACACAATTCAACCGGTCAGGGCAACGTTTCCGTGGGACTTGTTCCTCCCACCAAGGCTGTGGAGTTCCAGGTCCACCAGCCGCACCAGCAGTACCACCACCATCACCAGCAGCAGCAGCAGACGGCCCTGGAGACCAAAGAAACCAAGCTGTTCAACTGTAGGGTGGAGTACGAAAAGGTGGAGAAAGGCACCAGGAACTCACTGTGTGCCCACGACCCCTCGCAGAGCTGCCCTCAGGAGCAGACCCAGAGCCACGTGTCCTGGCTGTGCTCCAAACCCTTCAAAGTGATCTGCATCTTCATCACCTTCTACAGCACTGACTACAAGCTGGTGCAGAAGGTGTGCCCAGACTACAACTACCACAGTGACACCCCCTACCTCCCTACGGGTTGATCACAAGACCAGACGAAGGGGGGGAAAGAAAAAGAAAAAGACAGAGATAGGCTACAGGGTCCTGAGCAATGTCAGATTATATGAAAGAAAATGGAGTCAAGACATTTCCAACTTGAGATGTTGACAGGCATTATTACAAATAACCTATCCTTGTCACAAGACTGATCTTGCTCCAATGAACAAGCCTAGCCTGAGGTCATTAAGAGAGCATTTAGGGAAGCATTTATAGGCTTGCAATACTCATCTTATATGCATAGCTGCTTACATCGAAAGGAAATTCTCAAGCCAACCATAAAAATATGCTGATTGTATTTATGTAAATATCGTGGATTCCACACAAAGACCAGAGAACAATTTTATCAGTGTTTTCTCCTGCTAATTTAGTTGTTTATGTTGATGGTGTATTTCCGTCTCAATCATGCTTTCTGTCTCCTCCAATCAGTCTCTGGTAATCACTGCGAACACGTAAATGTCAATGCAAATAAGAAGAATCTGTCAGTATGCATTAGAGGGCATAATGGAAAAATCAAACATATTTTGAGTGGTGTTGTTTTCTGCAGTGTGATTGTTAGAGTGAATGTACCTCTCTGATATTGTTGTTGGAATCTCGTCCATGTCCCATGCATGAACCCGAATGTGGTAAACAACTTAATAACGTCCATCTATATTTTCCTGTTATTGCAGCTGTCAAAAATAATCTTCACCAAGTCACGACACAAAGAGGGAAAAAAAAAAGTATGTTCTATTTTAATTCTGTGTTGTGTGTTTAGCAGTTTTAAGGCCATGGACGGCACTCGGTAAATGACACCAAATTGAGGGCTCTCATCAGATCAAACATAAGCAAGTAAATGTCACAATGAATAAATAAAAGTTGCACAAGATGCACAAGATGACAGAGAAACAGAAGATCATTTTTTGTGCTTTTCTTTAAAAATAATCAAACATTACTCTGCTCTCTTTTTTTCTCAGAACTGCACATCCATTTTAGACATTTAAGCATTGCTTTTATTTCTGGTGACTCTTTGCATCACTGACATGACAAGCAGCCAGTAGTGAGCCACAGAATTAGAGCCATAGTGCCCCTGCAGAAACCAAAAATAACCATTTGTAAACACTGGAATAATCATTTGTATCGAAAAGTGATTGATAATCGGAAAAAAGGTAGGTCAAAAGTTTGTTTAAAAATAGATCATAGAACAAGAATGCAAGAGAACATGGAAATTGTAGAGAGGAAGATTTCCTGAAGTGCATTTGAGGCTTAAGCAGAACAAAAACACTATTAAAATGCGAGAACTGGTAAAAAGAGCTTTCCAGCTCCAGAAGAGGCAGGACATACATTAAACAGCAGGTGCTAATCACACATCCTGCGTGTCAAACGCTCGCACTTCTGGTTATCAAAAAAAAAAAAGAAAAAAATTTCAGATGAGCCTAACGCTGGCTGCTAATGATATTGGATGTTCCAATTGGCTATTAAACCTTCATTACATAGATTGGAAGCCAGTGGCTCCACGTGAAGCATTTAGAGAAAATGAACACAGTATAAGTGGGAGCTCTGCAGAGTCAACACCACAGAAAGAATGAATTAAAGAGCCGATAGAAAACCTGTAAAAAAGTATGAATGTGCACCTAGGGGCACAATCACTGCTGTCTATTTAAATTCAGTGCTCTTTCACAGTGTATGCCATGGTATACGCAACGCAGTAACTGCTAATGGCAGCCTGGATGACATCCAATATGCCAACATGGGGCGAATTTTCTGACAAGGCAGGTCGAAGAATAGGGGTCTGCCTGTGGGATGAGTGAGCATAAAGAGGAATTTATGATGCGGAGGAACAAGGCTGGCAGAAATCACTGGAAGCACCTGACTCGTAAATTGAGAGCATGTTTCTGTCACTAAGAAGAAGGAATGACTAATGTGTCAGATTGCTGTTTGGGCCAGTTCTTTCATCTCAATAAAGTGACTTTGATATCTCTCCACCCCTACCCAAATGTGCCAGGGACAGTTTGTTCAGCTTCAGAGAATTAAAGCAGCACTTTCCCGAGACAATGCAGCCTCATTATGCATATAATCTTACAAGTGTAAACAGTCTGGCACAAAAGTGTTCGGTGTGAGAGCTGCTGAGAGATGGATCTGTTCCCTGACTAATGTCATCTGAGGCTAAATGCAACGTATTGTGATGCTGACTGTTTTGAAGAAATTACCGTTTCAGCCTCAATTACACGTGTATTATAATTTATCCTCCGTTTAGTATTTATCAGTAACTAAACTTGACATCGGTCAAGTGCCCGATGTGAAAACACTACTGGAGACATACTGGGTAGGTACTTGGTTTTTTGGGTTTAGGATTCAGCTGCTTTGGAAGTGTTGGGCTGTTTTTTTTTCCCCCTTCTCACATTATCTGCCTAACTTCCTTCCCAAACTCCTTTCAGTGATCATTTGCCGTTGATTACTCCCAAAGCTCATGGCCCATAAAATGGTGTTTGAGACAGCTCTTCTCTACAGTTTCCGTTCAGCTCCGTGGAGCATTCTAGCTTTTTCATCGTATTGTTCTTAATTTACTGCCCCCATCTTTACAGTCACAGCTCGCTCAAGTATTTTTTAAAGCAGGTTCGAGCATCAACATACAGGTGAAATATTTATTAGTGATGACACTCTATACTACACTATACTACAAGTGCCAACAACATTAGAAGGAGAACCTCAACAGGGAGAAGAACACAGGCGTTACAGGGTGAGCAGGAAAGATGAAAGGAAGGCAAAACTAACCTAGTTGGTTAAAATTATGATTTATGGGCAATGTGCATATGCTACATGCCACTGGATAGGGCTACAGACAGACAACACATGCTGAGAACAAGACTTCAGTGACTCCTGTGCTATTCATAAACCGCTATAAATGATCAATGGTTTTAACCAGTATTAATAGACTGTGATGACTTCTCAGCTGGCGAGCGCAACAAGCACCAGAGTGACCATACACAACGTAGGTGATTGGCCAGGTTGCACACAATCACCTGTAGCTTTCCATCCTACAGTGGGCTTCCGTCTGAAAGAATTATGCTTTGATAGAGCACAGATTACAAATTTAATTTGGTTTCTCCAAACCAGGGGAGCATGGTGAAGCAGTGGTTAGCGCTGCTGCGTCACAGAATGAAGGTCCCAAAGAAAGAAGGCAAAAAAAAGTCAGTCATGGTACAAGTTCCAAAAAAATCAGAATCGAAACAGTGTTTAATGGTTCTTAACCTCCAGAGACCCTAAATCTTCATAAGCAGACATCACAACCTTACATTTCATTCTGCTCAACACAGACGTGATGAATCCCTAACAAGAGTTCAGGTCTCAGGAGCTATTTGTATAGACAATGTTGCAGTCCCTAGTTTTAACTGGTAGTTACCTAGCCTGTTTTTTAGTAAATAACCAAGCCTCTCACCATTTGAATAAAGAGATTCACAGGAAGGTTTTATTGACTAGACCTAGAGTAAGGAACAAGACGACACATGGCTGTTGCAGCACACAGATTTGTGTTTGAATGCATACCAATAAAGCAAAAGTAGCAAACACTAGAACAAAACAGGAGTAGAACCTTTAACAACGGGTTATTTTGGAATTTCGTTGTTATAACCAATCCAAACAGACTTTCCATTTTCTGCTATTTCCTCCAAAAGACGTTTTCACCACTGATATGTGCAAAAACATCTACAAATTTCCTTTCGGGCAAACTAGATGCCGTATTGACTCAGTGATCATGACATGATGGGATGTGCCAGCAATAGCTCATAACATCTGCTGATATCTTTGCAATAGGTGTGGGACATAACATCATTGCTTATGAGTATTTTAAACTTATTTCATTTAAAGAAGCTCATGTGTTATACCTTTAAACATTGCAGCTTTAACCAGCGATCCTTAAATTTCTCTGACAACTTTCACATAATCATCCTGGTTTGTTTGAGATTACATTCAAGCACTGAGTTGCTGCACTTAACTTTTATAGGAACTTTATGTTCTATTAACTCCTCTATTAGTAAGTTAATGAGCAGTGGGTCGGATGGAGGAGCTGGGGGGACAGGAAGACAAATTCCGTCTCTGTTTTGGAACCATTAAACCCCTAATGGATTCAAATGAAAACTAATTTTCTTCTATTTAGAAATTAGTCCAGATCAACACAACGAGATGATTTTTTTCAGTCTTCTGCCTACAAATTATTTTGTTGCCCCAAAATTACCAAAGCAAATTCATTATTGCAAGTTCAAGTGTTTGATGAAAAATTTCCATTTTGTATTTTTCTTACCGAACAAACCCTGCAATGCAAAGTGCATAAACCTGCATTTTTTCTCATGGCCAGCAGGGGGCAAATCCTCTGGTTTCACATCTAATTACCTTACTGCTCACTCAGTTTATAAACTCAGTAAACACATTCCTGGTCTCAGTTTGTAGTTCCTCCTACTAGGTTCCTATTGGAGTCAAAGGAGGAGTATCTCAGTGTCCCATTTCTTGAGTGAGGGGAGAGTGGACCAGGAGATTCACAGACCAACTGGGAGAGGCATTCTCAGGGATTTGGATGCTTCACAAATCTGTTGTGGTGAAGAAAGAATTAAGTATGAGCGCAAATTTGTCAATTATCTATGGCCACAAGCTGGGGGTAGTGACAGAAAGCTGAGCAAATGAGCAGAAATGAGTTTCCTCCAAAAGGTCATCACCCTAGCAGTAAGGTGAGGAGTTCAATCATTCAGGTGGAGTTTAGAGTACAGCTCCTGGGTAAGGCATTTGAGACATGTACTACCTGAAGGAGGGCCCAGAGCAGACCCAGGACACATTGGAGAGATTGCAGGCGATGGATGGATGGATGAATGGAGAGCTATATAAATGCAAGTACATAATTACCAGACTACAATCCTGCACACCGACACAGATCCCCTCCTCTGAAGAGGACACATGCGAGATCTTCCTTTTAGTGTTCAAGTATGAACAACACAACAGCAAAGAATGTTTGAACTAAAAACTAGCTCAAAAGGCATTTCACAGTAATTCTACTAACAGGTGCAGGCTGGAGAAATGGAGGCTGAAATGCTACGAGCCTGACTGCTCATCACTGCTTCAGCAGAAGATCAGGCTGTCTGCTTAGCTGGGTTTGGCATATACTCAGCTTTAACATCACTCTGGGTTCTTCCACACTACCTTTGTGCCACTATGCTGTCTGTGCAGATTTTATAGCTTCAGTTTTCTGTCCTGGATGCAGTTTGCACTGTACCTTCACGTTACTGTCCATGGATGTAGTAAAAGCAAAAGTAATGTCCACGTATCCACTTTTTAGCTGTAGACCATTCCACTGTTTTCCCTGCATACTAACTGAAATCAGCTGATTGTGGTATAAATGTTCAGGACTGAAAGAGGGCATGTTTGAGTTTTTTCCTTTCTGTGCCCATCGTGCAGGTAAATGAAGAACCTTTGTAATGTAAGTAATGGTATAGTTTTAAATGTAATTTGATTACTGAATTCCATCCAGCAGTGTGTTGCATTACAGAAAAAACAGTGTTAGTACAGTACTGGTGACTACATTCTTCTTTTATATACCAGTCGATGATTTCTTATCTGTAATTGCAAATAGGGAGTTGTGTTACTCATTTATATAAGAACATTAATGATTTAAAACGGTCCTTAGATTTAAATAAATATATATTTGTAACAAATGTTCCTCATTTTGGAAATGAAAGCCGTTTCCTGCTTTGTATTTCAGCTTTAAAAAAAACATTTTCAGATCACAGATTACACCTTCATTACAGCTTAGTGAAAAAATAATTTAACAGAGAAGATGGAGAAAGCGGAGTTAAATAATTAAAATGTAAGGGACGCAGCTTTTCAGGAATTAATCTCTTGTAGACACCAATATGCACAACTAGGAGATGTTTGAGTCCTTTTCCAAGCTCTGTTTTATAAGAAAAGCAAATCTGGCCATTTCTTTTGTCCATTTAACGAATTCCGTGCGTATGAATGAAACCGACAGCGTTGCAGAGCGGCAGTGTTTGGACGTCTAAGTTATCTTTGGGCCCAGATCTTCTCCCTCGGTTCAGCTATGCTGGGCCGGAGCCATCCATGCCTGCCTTCTATCCCCTAGCTCGCCCACAATCCCTGATTAATGTGGTCTGGGCGGGAGCTGTCAGAAATGGCAGAGAGAATCATGGGATTTCTCCTTCAGAGTCCCAATGACACCCAGCAGCTGCAGGAGTAAACAGATGACTAACCACTGGCCTTTTGGCAGCCTGTGGAGATTCACATGGAGGGAGGGCTGTGAACGTTGCTTTGACATTTAGGTGGATTAGAAAGTTCTTGGGTTCTGCTCTCGTGGTGTCAGAGGTGGTTGGCATAGTAATTATTTGCGTCTCGGTTTTTCTTCCGCTTGACCCCCAACCGCAGCGAAAATGTAGAGCTTCCACTTACTTACAGACGTTTGCTCAAATTAAAGCGTAAAACATCCTCATGCGCCTCATTTAAAAACAAATCACATTCTGTTTGCGTTGCTACAGGACAAAGAATAAGGAGCTTGCTTTGAAAAAAAAAAAAAAGAGGCAAAAACAAGCAATTGTCATTTCAGATCATGTCCTTCTGCAGAATGCATTTCAAATCTGGGGCTGAAGCTGTCCTGGGGGCACAGTTTTGTGTGAGGTATTGACATATTAAAGGCTCCATCAGACAATGACTGGTGTTTTTCTTTTTTAAACCACAAATAAATTACCCTCCTCAAAACACTATTACTCCTCTGAAAATGAAAACTCACTCATTGTGAATGTCTCATATCAGGTAAAAAACTGCAGAGAATTAATTAACCTTTGTCATTTTAATTGCTTTAGTGACAGCTGTCCTTTGGTGCCGGAGCTATCCTAATGCACATACTGTGGGCTTGTCAATTACTTTCACAGTGAATAGATTAAAACGCCACAGAGGATAGAGTCATTTCATTAGTCAGAATTAATGCCCCCCAGACATAACCAGGTACGAACACTTCACCCCTAAATATGCAGGAAAATGAACAATACTATTAAGCCCATATGAATCGAATGAATTGTGGCAACATGAAATTAAGTTTACGCTCTATTTAATTCTGTCCCACTGCTTATAATACAGTTGCCGTACTGTTTTCTTTTTTTTTTCCTTTGAAAAGGAATAAAAATTTAGAATACTTTTAATAGACCACCTCACACACCTAAAATGTAGGACACCTATGTGCCGCAGTTAATTGCTCTAATGGATGTTAGCATCATAGCCCTGTCAGTTCTTACCTCAGTGGATAATGGCTGACAGCAGCAGCAGCAGCCGCGACTGTCTAATTCTCCCATTTTGCTCTTTGCGCATCTATGATCTAATGCCGCTGAGCTCATCATGAATCTGAAAGAAATTAGGCTGCTTTCAAATGTCTGTCTGCTGGGTGTCTGCTTTCAACACCAAATGTCTCCCAAGTCTCCAACCTTTTATCCCATTAGATAAGACAAGAGTCATTTTCACACTTAACCAGAACGCTAAGCTCTCCTTTCATGTATTGTCATGATTTTCACACTCGCATGCACAAAGAGTGATGGGAAAGTTCTCATTATGTTACAGTGGATGCAAAAAGATACAGAAAATCAGTTACAGAATTACAACACCTGATGAATCTTTATATTGGATTCAGTCACTGTGGGGCTTAGTTTACCTGTGTTTGAAAATCAACTAGCATCAAAGACAACTAGCTGTTTTGCCCAGTATTAGGGGTTTTTTTTTTATTATTAATATTAAAATTATAGGACGGTGAATGCCAGTATGAGTTTAATGCATATGAAATATATTGAAAATAACCAGCTTGAATGGTAACATTAAAAAGCTGGATCAAAACACTCCACTGGGGTCCCAAAGATTTCTATACGTGTGCCAGAAACCATATATAACATTTCTTCTGTTAGTAATTTTTTCCCTTTTAAAGTGAAAATCACAGAGAGGGGATGGATTAGACTGAGAAGCGCGCTGCATACTCATATGAAAGTGACTCAAGCACGAGCTTGTCACAAAGAATATCGTTTTATTGTCTGTTTGAGTCTAAACGAGGCCATAAATTTACAAAATGAACATCATACTGCACTAAAAGGACTTCAAAATAGCTTTCGAGTAAGTTGACTCATTAAGAAAGTGTTTATTGAGATCAGCTGAGCAGCAGTTTTCCTTTAGTGCTTATTGACTTCAACACCAAGTCAAGCGACCCTCTGAACTGAGAGAGCAGGAATTGGATCAATTAATCATTTCATCTGCGTGCAGGACAGAAAGTAGCAATTATTTTGGAGGGTTACATTTAATTAACCAAATATTCATTTCGTTTCAGCTGAAAAATCAGGGCATAAAATACCATGTTGTAGCTGATAACAGCGTCTACAAGGTGCTCGTTTTGACACATTTATAACACTGAAGAAAAGATTTGGTAATCAGAAATCTTGATTCTCTTTCTGTAAGTGTTCAGATGCGACTAAAATCAAGATTTTATTTATTTAAATATGTGCAATCAAATATGCAGAAAAGGGCTTCGTGCTTTATAAACAGATCCACAATTCATAAAATAATTATTTAAACGTAGATTAATTAAACAAAAAAAAAGACTTATTCTCCCCATTTAACCTTTAAAGGTGACTGAAATTTGATTAGCTAGTTTTACTTAAAATGTCTAATTAAGAGTGACAAGTTGGACTTTTTTACCTTAAGCATGCTGTAAGGAGAATAAGTTACATGAACTCAGTATTGTATAACAACGCAAAGGATAAAATGTAATTAACACAACCGAAGGCATGCACTTTATGGCCATATATTTCATGCAATTTTATGATCTATGTACTTTAGAAACAGAGCTCTCAGTTCGAGTCTCCTTCCTGTAGACTCGAACACCTTCCAATAACAGAAACGCTCATTTTATTAATATGTTAACATTAACACAAACCCGGTGATTGTTCATTTTTTGACCTAGCTAAACCTTTACATTACAAACTACAGACACGATAATCAAAGTCTAATCCAAGTCTAAGCACAAAATAAGTGAAATAATTATCACAACACTGTCTGAAGGCTCTGAGGTTAAATATTAAAAGTCCCATGAATATTTACACTTCCCATTTCAGCTTGTCAACAATAGCTTATTAAATGAAACAAGTACACACAACTATACTTCTCAGATTACCAACAAAGGCAACAGTGTTGGTTTTGCCATTTCATTATTTTACTGTCGGGTCATTAAAAAAAAAAAAAAAAAAAAAAAAAAACCATACAGTAGGTTAGTAGGATTTGATCTGTCAGACTCTAAACACTTCTCAAATTACAATAATTTTGTGACACTTTCAAGGTAAAATTGAGCTTTGTGTCCAAAATTAATAATTTAATTAGCATTATTTTTAAAACTTGTAACTTGTCAATCCTAAATCTTGCCCTCTTCTCTCGTCTGTCTGTCAATTAGGCCTCACAAAGTGAGTTTCATTTTGTGTTCAAATAAGACTCCCAAGTTATTTTAACTCACCAGATGTCATTTTTCTAATGACCTCTGCAAAATCTAACTTCTTTTTGCAACCAGAGAAGATGCCCTCTGCTGGCCATTAGAAAAAAGAAATGCAGGTTCAAAGCTTTTCTGTGTTGGCTTCAATTTTCAGAGCCAAAAGCTAAGTCTATCTTTTATATACAGTCTATGGCTAACACCCAAATTTAGAGATAACTCAGTATAAATAGGTAAAACTAGCATGAATTAATACATTTACCTAAATTTTACGTGTTTCATTTTTTTCCCCTTTCTCCATTTATTTTATTAGGGCCCAGTCACACAGGTCTGGAGACCAGCTGGCACCTCCTGGTAACACATAGACCACTAAGGAAAAATGTGTATGCAAAAACTGTTTGGCGAGTAAATGCTGAATATTGCTGACAGCTGAAAAAGGTCACAAAGGTATATACAGAACTGAAAACCAATTACTTTGTTCACCAGCAGATCGGGATGGTTACTCGTATTTTTTATGAAAGACTGACTTGTCTGCAGACATTCGCCAGCTTCTCGAGCAGTAGTGATTATGTGCAAGCGTGACGCAAACTGGGAATGGAAAAACCATCACCTTAATAATAAAAGTTGCTTCTTTTGAAATGTTCTGGTTGCAGTGTTAAGAGTTATCAACCAACCACTGTTAAGTCTTCCTGAAGGGAATGGTCTCCTCTTTCTGATTTCGCTCGCATTTTTCACAGTTTTACTGCTGCTCAAGTTGGCAGGCAACTTCACATCTTTTGTGCAAGCTACAGGGAACGAGCCAGTAGCAGATTACCTCCGCAAGGATGGTGCAGTAGCCATCTTTGGCAGCAACCACTCAGGGAAAAAATATTTTCTCCAGTGGTTGACAGGGGGTCACCAACTAGTCTGTAGGCAAGTGTGACTGATGGGGCAAAACTTTGTAGGAATACATCAAAAACTGATTTACAAAATTTTTAAAAAGCATTGCATTAGTGCTCCTCTGACTACAGAGTCTTATAGTGAAGTTATTAGAGCTCCAGACATTACTGCTCATCAGGTTTCTTATCATGTTAACATTTTTCAGATGGTGGAAGTGAGGTTTATCGAACCTGACACAGTCAAGTACCGATCTCAAAGATGTGTTTGCTTTTCAAAATGACACAAGATATAAGAGGATTACAGAGCTCATGAATATGCCCCGTTTCTATCCTCTGATTTATCACTTTTTTCTCTTTATCAGAAATGCTCATCTCCATCCATAACAGCCTGCCACACCACACAAAGGCCGATGCTCTCGTGCCTGAATAGTTTAGATTCAATTTCAGTTAAGAAGAGAAGAAAAGTTAAAAGTGTATTTGATCTTGTCAACGTTTTCGCGTGTGTCTGTGTGACGACTGTGCCCCCAACAATTCACAAACAGCTACCCCTCAGAGGAAACGAGCAACTGGTTGAAAATCTATTTTTATGATACACAACGTTTACTGAAACAACAGCAAGAAGACGTGATGATTGGTGAATATCACCCTGTCAAAAACATCACTGAAGAACAGAGATAGGTAACGCTATTTATAATAGGCAAGACACAATGAAAAGAACAAACCGATCATTTTCTCCATCATTTACATCTCCAGAAGGGAAGAGAAAACCATAAAGGTATTACACAGCATCTGGTTATGTATCAAACCTTCAAGGCTTTGCAGACAGCATTAATTTTAAGTTCTCATACAGAAAGCTGTCTGCATGATGAGTGACCATTTTCCCATGTCATAGACTAAATATATAGAAGAATTTTCCTTCACCGTCCTGCCTTTAAAACAGGCTGGCAGGTACAACAACCGGGGCCAGCTTGCTCTGGAGCTCGGGCTTCGTTTGCCATTGATTTATATCTTAAACAACCTCTCCCGGTGCTTCCACTGCTAAAGGTGAGATGCACAGCCAGTGTTTGTGACAGAGATGGACTAGGAGCTGTGGCAAGAGAGAGAGGGATGATGCTGTTTTAAAAAATGCATCACCATTAAATCAAAGAGTAACCTTGAACGAGTTCAGGCCGGTGCCAGCTCGGTGACACGATCTGCCCTCAGCACGCCGTGCCACGGAGCATGCCAAACAGCGGGGAGAGGAGAGAGAGAGAGAGAGGGCTGCAGCGCTCTGATACAGGTTAGGCCTGTAGTGCTGGGTAGCAGTCCGGCTGGTTGCTGACCAAGGGCATTTACACAGGCATTTTGTCCAAGTTGGAGCAACCTGTTATGGGAAAACGAATGAGTCTGAAGCATGTCCTTGCAAACTGCCTTCAAAAGGTTGACTGAAAATAAATAACATCAATTAATCGATTAAACGCCCACGCCGCTATATGAAGTAAGAACGCCCACATTCCTCAGCAGCCGATGTCCAAAAATTGACCTTTTCACTCTTGAAATATGAATTATTCCTTAGGCTTCTTACAGCCACTGAATCTTTTCTGCTAAATTTAATAATCCCCAACACAGTCAAACACACACGCATCTCACTCAGCAGCTGCACAGCATCTCCTCCTCTCCTCTAGCACACAGGCAGGTTATGATGCATGGAGGAGCCGGAAGGAAGAAAGAAGATGAGGTCCAAAATTGCTTCGCTGTCTTATGCCACTTCATGAAACACTTGCACCTTTTAATCCATCAATTTGTGTTCCCGGACACAAATTTTCATCTAACTGGTTTCACGTGCTGATTTGTGTCCACGAACAGAAACCGAATATTTTTTAAAAGCAAGAAAAAAAGTCCTGGGTGGGTTAGCAATGGAAGAACATATTTAGCATGGTTTGAATCCAACAAATGGAAGGTTTTTACACTTCAACTGTGTTTTATTAGAAACTACTCAATGTGGTTTAAGCATTTAAAAACACTTTTAAAAAAAAGGTTTAGGGACTAAAACCAACTTAGTTAGGTTTAGATAATGATCTTAGTTAGGGTTAAAATCATAGCCTGTATAAGACTGATGAAGTATCTCATCTTTAAAAGTAAAGCCAACACTATAGTGCCATAAATATACATTCTGTGTAATGGCCAGCAGAGGGCCATTACACAGACCCTTGTGATTTTGATTATCTAGATATTTGTGAGAAAGCAGCCCTTCATTCCCCTGATGTCGAACCTCACTAAACACTTTTCTGATAAGTTTCTGAACTCAGTCGCTAATTTCGAATCACACTGAATAAAATATGAAGTTCATTCTGTAAATTATGGTCATTCTAAGCATCAAAAAGGAGGATTATCTGGAATTTTCCAGTACTTGAAATTGACAAGCTTTTAGCCAATGAGCATTCACAGTCAGTGGCTTGTGGTAACACCACTTAACTTAACTGTATTTCACAAACCAGTCACCGCTGTCTCAGTGACTTTTCATATTTTCCATTGTCTATGGTTAAAATAAAACAGTGGCCACTTTTTTCAAGGCTTGTTTTCTCGGTTGCCAGGGTGGCAAGTCTCTGCTGAAGACTGTTGATAACATACAGCTGACTGACACGAAACAACAAGACAATTCCTGTCCATGAATGTAAACAAAGATTTCTTTCCATTATTTCAAGTTGTGATGTGAGATTACACTAGATATTAATTATTATGTTGCCTTTGGTTTTCTAAAAATATCAAAAACACAGTAAAGATGGGTGAGACTTTTAAAATCCTTCCCCCAAAAAAGGACGTGTGATAGATTTTATATTCATACATAGACTGAAATCTTGCTGAAACACGTCTGAGCTATTAAAGTGCAGGAGCTGATAAATTAAAGCATATCAGTGTCATTTTCAGCGAGATGAAAAGATGTTTCATGCACATTTGTGCAGGTTACTTCTCAAAAGAAAACCCACAAAAGCAGGATGATATCAGACAAACCTGTCAGCTTGTTATAGTCTGATTCTCACCTCTGAAACCAGGCAAACACAGGAGAGAACAGAACAGTAAACTATGTCTATATGTGTGTTGACTTAGCAGTGATAATGCTAATGAGAAAAGCTGAGATTAATTATTTGAAAGTGGCACAGAATGTTCGAGAGCCTCGCTGCATTGTACTCCAGCATGCTTTGAACTGTTATGTGATGCATTTTCTTCTACATAAATAATAAAACTGGTGCAGAAAGATTTAACAGATTCCAGTAATGAAATAAATGATGCTCAAAGTTTCCTGGGTGAGGATTTGTCTTTTGGGTTTTTTTGCTTTCCTCTAATCCTTAAACAAAAACTACACCTGCAGTGCAGACTTAGAAACCAGCTTGCTACATGATGTTCAACTAACTATCATCACCACGTGCTGTGGGCTGGATCAGTGAAACCCAGTCTAAAGACGTTTGCACCTTTAATCGAAGAGATATCTTAATATAAGAAGTTCAACTTCAACAGGACATCTATACATGATAAAGAAATGCTGCTGTAATAAATGAAAGAAAGATCTGTTAGCTGCAGCTCATTGACTGTCCTGTAATTATAAAACACAAAGTTAATTCACAGAATTTTCTATAGCAGAACCAAAAGAGAAAAACCTCAAAACAAAACAGGAACTTTCCTGTCATTTCACTTTTTTTTTTATCTATTACCTAATTACTGTAGTGTTGCATGAATGGCCACATGGGAGATATTTATCATTAAAGATAAAGCGGTAAAACTTATGAAAATACAGAAAAAGGTCCAAAATTACGCCTTCCTTCACATCTGTTGGGGACAAATTGGCTTCTTTGCCAGCCGATTGTGGCCCCCGGGCATTATGTTTCACACGCCTGCTGTTGACAAAAGACTGCACGGGCACACTGACGTCACACCCTGGTTTTGGATTCTGAATTTGGAAGCCTCTGTGTTAGCATTTCATCTAACATTGGTTTTCCGGAGCCAGACTTAAGACTACCATGTGTAAATGGGTTTAGTGCTGAGTTATCAGGTGATTAACAGCTCCATCCATAGACTGTATAGGGGCAAAGCACACATATTAGCTAATTAAAGCTAACACACTAAAAAACAGTAACGTTTTACTCACCAAAACTAAAGCAAAGACCTCTTGAACCATGAGTGCTGCAGGCCGTATTATTTGTCAGGTAATTCAACGAAGAATGCTCCAAAGCACAGGTTTAATTCCACAAGTGTAATTAATGGAGGTAAGACCTAACAGACACCTATGGGGTTTGCTCTTGGCGCACCTGTCACTCAACACAGCCACGCCTCTAACTTTAAACCTTAACAAAATGCAGGGTATAGAAAGTGGTGTTCAGATCCCTGTTGTCTGGGAAAACAGTGTTGTCCACCTCAGTGTATCAAGTAATATGCACTAAAAGCTCATTTAAAAGCACAAAACAATATATATATATATATATGATGTTACAGCAGAAAGCACTAGCTTGCACTTGCATGCGTCCCTCGTGCAGTTAAAATAATCCACAAGAGACCACTTTGCAGGTCACAGGTTTAACTCACAGGACTCTCTGGCTCGTTGCCACCGTACACAGTACGACTCCACAGCTAGTTAGAGCTGTGGAGCCTGTATTAAAGTAAGGGTACAAAGAAACAAATAGAAAAATACTAATTTAACCATAAAATATTAAACTAAAATTAAACATCTCATTATGCTTAGTTTATCCATTAGGATTCAAAACCAAAAGATATTACCAACAATAATACTTTCAGTAGAATATGAAAACATATCAAAAACGTATTTACAGATATAATCAGACTGCATTTTGTTAACTTCTTGACCTCGTAGTTGAATCGTGTCCTCCAACGCAGCCACCATTATGTTGGTCATTGATTTTCATGGAAGCACAAGCTCTGTCCGCAATTAAACTCATTAAACTGAGTTCAACCAATTTTCTGGTGGTTTGGTCCTGCCTTGTTAAATAAAAAAATTTTAAAAACGCTGGAACAGCTCTGTTTGTCTCCCTCATATTTTTACCTATGTGGTGAGAAAAGAAAATGGAAAAAGGTTCAGAGCAAAGAAACACTTTCATAAAGAGAAAATACCAAATGTGAATGTGAGATTACTTTTATTGTTCTCGTTTGCTGCAAGACAAAGTCCCCAAGCTAATAAACAGGTTTAAGCACAGCAGACTAACAAAGCATTAGAGTGTAGCCTAGAGGAGGAAAACCCCACTGGTCCTTCAGCTACAACAGCTGAACTTTACATATTACTCGCTCATGCAGATTACCGAATCAAGGAACTACACTTATTTACGCTTTTTAATAAGGCACCAAAGCCTCAGAGGAAATTCTTTATTGAGACGACTGCTAGAAAAGCCGTGGAACTGCTGAGTCCCAGAACGGCACCTATATTTTCAGTAAATAATGTCTTCTGGGCTGGTATGGTATGCATAAAACAGTTAGCGGCGCATGTGGACCAACTTAAGTTGTGTGCAAGCATATCTTGGAAATAAAACACCTTGCAAAAAAGATCCCTTTACTCGGCGTGTTTCAGGGAAGGAACTATCTGTGGTATATAACTTATTTTTAAATCTAACTTCCTCCACTTCTCCCACATTCATTGAGACATGTCATCCATCTATCTGGGCCTCCGGCTGCAGTAGTTCCTCGGCCATGAGTGGCTGCTGCAGCGGGGCTGTATTTCAGCATGTTGAAGTGCATGGAGAATTCCCATGAAGGGTAAGGGATTATGGATTTTGGCCTCTAAGCTGCCTGGATGCCCAGTGAGGATGTCTCTGAGCGTAGTAATCTTCAAACACCACGCAGAGTGATGAGTGGGCACTGAGGAGTTCTACTCAGGATCTAAATGTGTTCCAGCAAGTTACTGGTGAGAGAGAGAGAGAGATAGAAGAAGAGAGAGAGAGAGAGAGGAGGAGAGAGAAAACACCATTTGGTGCAGAAATGGAAAGGATCGACTCAGTGGCTCCTTCAGGCAAGAGACACTTTTGATCCTGTGACCGGTTTTGAGCTATAGTCTGTGTCGAAAACTCATGCAGAGCAAGGGATCATATTGGAGTGGTGCAAATGTAAATGTCATGGTTCCCCATCACCACACATAAGCGCAGATGGAAAAAGCCAATTGGGCAATTTTTGGGGTCAGGTCGGGCACTCTCAGGGGGTGGCAAACCTTCATAATGAGGCCAGTCACAAGTCTGGTTTAGTCTGTGTCCCAGAAAAAAATAAGGGGATCAGTATGTTGGCTATTCTGGCGTTAGTTGATGCAGAGCTGATGATAGCGGAGTATGAAAGACACTGCTTGTTAATACAAAGGAAAATCTCTCAAATGAAGCACAGTGCAGAGTTAAGAGTAAGGAAATGTCAGAGAAAATCAATAGTCTCTGATCAATATCGGAGAGGAATTCCTCTGATTGAATTAGACCCCCAACAGCATCACTTAATTGTTTTCCTGTCTTATTTAAGTGAAGTCAAATTGCTTTAAAACCATCTTGGACCTGAAGATAAGATTGTGAGCGCAGGAAGACAATCAGATGGGTTGAAGGACATGGGGCTTTATGGAGATTACATCCTCCCCTTAAGAGACCCCCTATCCATCTGCTCATATCAAAAGACTTTGGGATGATGTCTCAGGTATGGCTTGGGAAGGATGCCAAGGCACAGTAATGAAATTCCTTTACAAAATCAGATGGTATTCTAACATTAACGAAAGGCGCTGAATAGCCCAACAAACACAGCATGGATGTATCCAGGATGAAATCAGGCTCCATTGTGCACAAAGTGACCTCGGGGCGTCGAAGGATCAAAGGGCTCAATATTCCCTGGGTGATAATCAAATTAAGCTGTACATAAAGCACACCTTCCAAATATAGATCCATAACGTACTGTTTAAATGTACCTCACGGTGCCTGATCGGTGAAATCGACTGAGCCGTATGCTGCTCACACACTGCTTGTGACTGTGCAGCACAAATACTGTCCAAGGCGACAAACAGGTACATCAATTTGGAGCATGACAAGAAATTCCCTTTAGGTGACAACAAAACGTACATGCTATTAGATCAGCTGCAGTATACTGTGATGAAATAAATTGAAGCCAACAGATGAAAGCTCGGGGCCCCAAAACAGGAGAGAGAAGACTATTAAAGGTGCAGCTCCACTGCTTTGTGTTGCACTGCCATCCTTTGGGCACACAGAGAACTAAACATCAGCAGTTATTTTGAGAGCAGACTGGTGAAGGTCTGCACAAGACTGTAGACAGAAGAAAAGTGGACGCGTGTGCATGTAAAGCAAATAAAGATAACACATATTAAACACATTAGTTTATATGCAGGTAAAGCTGATCGATTCCCATTTGTTCCTTTTTTAAATCCTCCTTGCATCCAGCAGGTCATAAGGTTTAGCATTTAGGTTATAGGGATAAGGTTTTAGGCTTTAGGTTAGGTTCATGTCTTTTCAGGTTTTAAATGATTTTCACCTGTCCGCATGGCCCAAATGGGGAAAAACTGCAAGGTCAAATGAATAAGACTTCACTTGAAATGTAATATCCTCTAACCTCTATTTGCCTGTTTAGTATGTGGCTAAGAAAGTGCTGAAAGTGCTCTCTGTGTAGAAGTATTTACTTGCATAAGCTTTTCAAGTGAAGTATTGATGTGTTTGCGTTTTACTTAAAGGCAAAGTTTGCCAAATTTACATATTTCCCCCCTGTCCCCTAGTGCTTTTTATTCATCTAAATTGTTTTGGTATAAGTGGTGCTCCATTTTTACAGATATCAGCTCCAGAGATGCCTGCCTTTGCTTCAATATTATGGAACCAGATGGTGCTCGCCTTCTGATGTTCAAACCACCAAAATAAATAAATAAAAAGTTACAAATTAAAAACTCAGCCGCAATAAGTTTACATCCTTTTAAAACCTTGCTCTCTGTTTAATACTTACTGATAGTACAGCGCAGAGGAAAGGGAAGCAGGGAAATGACATGCAGGAGATGGTCTGAGGCAGACTCAGGACACTGCAATAGCTTTCAGGATATGGGATGCCAGCTCATCCTGGTGAGCTATAGAGCAATGGTGGCTTTGACTTCACCCACCTGCTAATCAAAGTGCAACCAATCATGAAGAAAGATGGTTTACCTGACCACAATCTGGAGCCACAGAAAATGTTCTGATTGGTGTAGGAAGATGTCATTGTTATTGTGTGTTTGAGTGTCAGATTTAGCTTTTTCCATTTAATTCATGCACACAATAAAGTGTGCATGAATTAGTCAGAATACATCACTACCATATGTCTGAACAGCTCTAAGATCAGGATTTGATATAGCTGTCTGGGTGCTTTGGGTGTAGGTAGCCAATATCTTCACTGTTAGGAAGACAGTGGGTGACCACCATTGACCCTGTTCATTACCCTCACCAGAGGTGTCATAGAGCACTCCTGTAATCTCTCTGTTTATTTTCCAGTTTTGCTCTGTTCATTATTTGCACATCTTAATCTGTTTGGTTTTTTTAGCCCTGCGTTATGGGGTGAGGTGTTTGAGTGCAAAAGTGTCCGAGTACTAAGTGAATCCACCAGAACTCTATGCAAGCATATGGAGAAACATGCAAACCCCACCTGCCTTTGAACTGTCCTGCTGTGAGGCAGCAGATCTAACCACAATTTCTATGTATATATTTGTGGGATTTGTAAACTAGGAAGAATTTTATTCATGTGAAGTAATAATAATGGGCTGGATTTATACAGCGCTTTTCAAGGCACCCAAAGCGCTTTACAATACCACTATTCATTCACTCTCACACACTGGTGGAGGCAAACTACAGCTGTAGCCACAGCTGCCCTGGGGCAGACTGACAGAAGCGAGGCTGCCATATCGCACCATCGGCCCCTCTGGCTAACACCAGTAGGTAAAGTGTCTTGCCCAAGGACACAACGACCAGGACAGAGAGCCTAGGGATCAAACCGGCGACCTTCCGGTTACAGATGCACTTCCCAACCCCCTGATCCACAGTCGCCCCATATTGTGTAGTACAACCTGACTACACAATAAAATGTGCAACAGTGTGTTCCCATATGTTCAAATACAGTGTTTCCAGTCTTCCTGTGTCCAGATTGTTATTTGCCCTTATTTTGGCAACATTTAAGTAATTTTCTACTTTAATTTTTCTAAGAATAGAGTTATTCCTTTGTGCTAATAATTACTAAGCCTGCAAAAATTTGCCATTTTGTCCACTGCTCTAAATGTAGAACACATTAGAGGGGGTAATATGAAACGTCCACTGTGTGTGTGTGTGTGTGTGTGTCCTCCGTTAGCTGCTCTCCGTCATTATTTTCTAGTCAACAGACATCTGCCCACTTTGCACACTAACGTGGGGCAGTGGCTGAATGCAGCGCGGGAGAGGGGAGGAGGAGGAGGAGGAGGGGGCGAAGTCTGGATGACGTCAGCGGTGTTTCGTGCACGCGGACAATGAGCTGTGGCGAAGAAGCAGCTGTGTGTACATACAGTAGCTGTATACAGTACATCAGGGCCTGTCAGCCAGGCAGAGCTGCTGTGTGTGTGGCGATGGGAAGGAAATAAAGCGGCTCTTCTACATGTCACCGACGCGGAAAGGTATGTGTGGAACAAACTGTTTCATGTTGCTATGCTCTCGGTTTTATTGTGATATGTATCGGTTATATTTAAAGGATAAGGCGGGGGGGAGCTGCTGGGTTTCCGCACAGTGCGCTTTCTTTCTGCCAGTGCGGATTTGCTGAATAAACCGCTCAGTTTACATCAGGACGTAAATGAGCATACGTTTACCTGTTTAGAGGTATAGATTATTTGCAGGGTCTTTCTGTAAACACTGTTACTGCCGGGGAAGGGAAACGACAGCAACGCATCATCCATTTGTTTTAAACGAGTCGTGACGCGCGCGCGCTCTTTGCAGGATATGGTGATTATTTATTAATTTCTTCACGGTGATGATGCACAGCAGGCGAGGCGCTCACTGGAAACAGGTGGTGCTCCTCTGCCATGTTTAGAACGGGCACAGATACCTAAATCCCACTCCCGGCGATGATTAAACAAAGCTGGTAGAAATATAAATAAGCCAAGTCCTCGGGCACGTCTTATTATCCAGCATAGAAGTCATGATGATCCACCAACAAGGTCGAGTCTCTCCAGGGTCCAGGGTCTGAATCCATTTGTTATGATTCCGTCAACTTTGACTGAAGCTTCAGAGAAATGCAGTTTATAATTGTATCTTTCATATGTCATTTGTACAACGTCGGTTAATTTCAAAATAAATAACTTCAGTATAACAACTTCATCTATCCCCCTTTTTTTCCCCAAAGTAAGGGTGGAGGGTTGGTGGTTGGAGCCTTTCACAGCAGATGTAAAGTGTAAATGTGGTGTGCACTCTGAACAGAGCACAGGTCTATGATAAATATTGTTTATTAAGTAGTCAACGACCTGCAGTCATTTTCCAAAGAAGCTGAAAATAAGAGTTAGGATTGGGGAAATTATCAGAGGTAAAACCTTAATAGCTGAATATGAGCTAAATTAATTAATTTTTGAAACACTGCATAAAAGTGAAAAAGAACTTACTGCATGTAAAAGTTAAAGATTATGCTTTAAGGTGAAAAGAGGTAGTTTTTGGAGGGTTTTCTTTTTTGGCTGTCATTTTGTACAAATTCAGAGGTTCTCTCACACTATTTTACAAAAATAGCCAAGTTAAATTTCGGTGAAATAAATGTCAGCACAGAACTGGCATGTTGTTTGGTTGGTTGTCTTTCAATGATAGATTTTTATTGTCACTTTGCATTCTTGTACAACAAACGTTAAAGAATAAAAAGAATAAAGAGGACATATGAGCTACTAAATTCCCTTCTGCTAAGTTGTATGAGATGGATAATGCAATTATGAATAAATAAATAAATAATAAGTGAATAAATTATAAATTCAGAATTCCACTGTATTTTCTTTTATTGCCCACCTCACTGGCTCTACGCTCCAGTATCTGAAAAACCCTGAAGTGATCCACGGTCACTTTCTCATAATAGTTTGGTACATTTTTGTAAATGTCAGGTCCTCCTAAAAAAAAAAGTGCCCAACAATAACATTTAACAACCTTCCTAGGACAAAATAACATTTTTACTCCACAGTCATCATGGTAACAAATGAAAAAAAAATAGTGTTATCACTCATATTAACCATCAACTTTTTATTACACTCACTCAGAATAGGATTGAAAGGCGATGGAGAAAGTCTATTCCTCACTCTAACACCAATGCATTATTTCGAATATGATTTTATTTTTTAATCAAACTGTATTTATATATATATATATATATATCTTTCAAAATATTAGTTATTGTCAATACTGGTACAAGGCAACACCCTTACCTTATACTATCATTGCAGACATGTAAAAGTTTGGCTTTATCATCAAAGCTGTGAAGAAAATGCCGATTTTGTTAAGCGCAGATGTATTCTCTAATGCATTAGAAATACAAGGTGTTATCATATAAGACAGAATATAAGGTGACTAAGGCATTATATGGAGTCAATGGTAAAAAAAAAAAAAAAGTTCGAACCAACGGCCACATCAATACTGATTCAAGTACTTTATTTACCCCTCAGGTAATCTAAGAAAATGGAGGGAGGAAACTTGTAAGTATATCTTTGTGGACATAATTTCACATAAATCAATAAGTTCTCCAAAGATTTTATAAAGTTCTTTCCAAGAGAGGGAGCAGTCACAGCACTGCGCCATTCTTTGTGTCATTGCAGTGGTTACTCCCGAGACTATCTTGATCGCTTCATCCAAAGCCAAGACTCATCTGTGGTAAACAAGTTCCAGCAGAAATACTGGAAAACCAAGCAGACTCTCATCAAGGTCACCGGGAAGAAGGAGGACGAGCATGTGGTCGCCTCAGACGCAGATCTGGATGCCAAGCTGGAGGTGAGCAGGAGTATTAAACGGTTTGGCCTTATAGTTTAAGAGCATGCTCAGTGACAGCCATGTTTGGCTCCTGTACTCCTCTGTCACACCACAGGAACATCAAGAAAGCTGAAGGTACCCTCCCTCAGGCAGGCTGCACAGACTAAAATGGATTTTTGATTTACACTATGCCAGAAATTGCTCGAGGCTTAAAAGTTTTATTGGGTTGCTCGACCCCCCTCCCCCTCGTCTGGCATCCATTACTGGAGCGAGGAGAACTTAATTCATGAAATCAATACTTGATAAACATCCAGCATTAATCTAGGCCATGCCCCTGATAAACATCTCAATTTTAGACTGTATATAAAAGATGGGCGGAGCTTCCAGGTCTATAAAGTGAAGTCAGTGGAGAAGCGCATTAAACTTGCAGATTTTTTTTCTAATGGTCAGGTGACTCCTGTGGGTGCAAACAGACTAATGACCCTAAAAAAAAAATTATTTACACCACTGCTGAAAGGTTTGAGGTCAGAATTTCTTGTTTTGTTTTAAATGCAAACCTATCAAACACATGAATTGGAAAAAATGAATATTTAGGGCAGTAAGGGTTTGAAATAAGATTTCTAATCTGAAAAAACTATTTTGTATTTTAAATTCTGTTTTCAGGTAATTTTAAGAAATTTCACTCTATGCTTCCTCCAACTAGTTTGGTTTGATGGTACAATGGCCATCAATGCTTGGCCACTTGATTATTGACAGGTTACTAGCCGACTGCTTCTTCTCCAGTTTTGCTTGGTATGGAGTCACGATTATTGGCCTGTTGGAAGAAACTGGGGGAAATGGTGCTGCAAAATTAAGTAGTCTTTTTTGTTCAAGGTTCTTTTTATTTTGTAGAACTCTCAGAGTTTCCCACCACAAAGTGTCTCCATAAGAGTTTTCCACCATGCTTGGCATCAAGCACTCCGCCAGCTCATTTTCTCCACATCTCAAAGATGTTTTTGTCTTTTTAATCTGTCTGCTCCTTTCAACTTGCTACAGTTCAACGCCAAATAAAGATCTAAACATCTCAAATATCATGAAAGCAAACGGGATCACAATCCAGTTCCACAGTAAAGACTTAAAATACAAAAAAAACAAATACTGTTTTTAATTTCTGCAGGATTTTTTGTGAAAAAAGTAAAGAGTACCAGAGATTTTGATTTGATGGGCATTTGCATACAATACAGTCAAGCTGTAACACCAATGAGTCTAGGATTGAGACTGGGGAGTGCTGGCCACTCCATTATAGTCAGAACGTAGCTGTCTGAGTGCTCTCTCTAAATAGTTCTTGCACAGTTTGAATTTGTGGTTTAGGTCTCCTGATGTAAAAAGAAATTGGCTCCAATTGAACAATATCCACAGCACTGACTTTTCTTATTCCAGGGTCCTTTTACCCAGACCTCCAAGATTACCACCACCAGAAGGTGTCATAAAGCTCCAGTGTCTTTCCATTTGTCCCACACCTCACAAATACTCTTTGTGGCCCAAATACCTCCAATCTTCTTCCATCCACGATCTATGTTGTCCATGTATGTTTCATCTCAGCGTTTTCCTTTTCTCAGCCAGACTTGGATATGACTTTCTCCTATGCAACTATGCCAACAAATACAGAAGTAAACCTTTCACTGTTGGAAGAAACTGAGTTTTGCAGGTATTTAGTGAAGCTGCCGGTTAAGATCCCGAGAAGCATCAGTTTCTCAGACAAGAGACTCTGATGGACTTGTCCACTTGCTCAGTTGTGCAGTGGCGCGTCCACCTTTTCTTTCTATTGTTGTTGGAGTAATTTTGTGCTGTTCTATGAAGGGAAAAGTATGTACTGTTGTAAGAGAAAAAGTTATTTGGCAATTTCATTAATAGAATAATATTAATTTCTGAGAAGAATAAAGAGTTCGAAAAGACACTTTTCCCTTTTCTATTATTATTTTCCTTGTTTTGACACAATAAATGAACTCAGAAAAGCTGACGCTTTGGAAACTCAACTAGCTAAATTAATTGCATCTTTAATCATCGGAACAGCTTTCAGCTGTGCTAACATAATTGGAAAAGAGATTTTTAAATGATCAATTAGCCTTTTAACATGATAAACTTGCATTAGGTAACACAATGAAACAGAAGTGTTGTCTGCTGAAAACAGACTTCGGCCTGTGTAGATGGTTCATTTAAAATCATCAGGGATTTATCATCGGCAATTCCATTAATCATTAATCATCAATTACAACGTTTCATTTGACTAGGTGTTTATGCTGATATTGTTTTGTTATGCAGGTCTTCCACTCGATTCAGAGAACATGCATGGAGCTTTTGAAGGTCATTGAGCAGTATCAGAGGAGGATCTGCCGTAAGTTCAAATATAATTGTTAAATCATTTTGAGTACAACGAATCTACTGATTGAGTTTAAGACTTCTAGAATGTCAACCAAAACAAACACATTCTTAAGATATTAATATCCATCCAGAGTGATTTCTCTCTCTTACTGTTCAGTCCTTTCCCAAGAAGAGAATGAGCTGGGTCGTTTCCTGCGCTCCCAGGGCTCTCAGGATAAAACCAGAGCTGGAAAGATCATGCAAGCCACAGGAAAAGCTCTCTGCTTCTCATCACAGCAGAGGTAGGGGACACGGATCAATGTACAGTCTGCCACATCCTTAAAATAAATCACATTCTGCACTAGAAAATAGCTTCAAGTAAAGGTCAGCCAACTGTATCACCCCAAATCCACAAAAAGGATGGAGAGTCATATCAGGAATGTTCATCAGGAGCAATAAAATAGCTGCCCTAACAGAGCAGATAACAGGCTTACTATACAGCATAGGTACTCTCACTCTACTGAAAACAGGGATTTCATTTACGTGTCCGAATCTGTGTGTCAGTCTGACAGTAGTGGTGATAATTATTATTAATATAACTTAGTAAATTATATTGTTTAGATTTTGTAAGATCAGCGGCAGCATGAAAGTCATGTTGACGATTTTGGTTTTGCCAGTATTTCTATTTTTTTTTTCCCCATTGCTTATCTTTTGATTCTTGAGTTCACCATTTGCATTTCCAAGATCATTTAAAGCTTTTCGTCCTGGAGCTGAGATACTTTTCAGTGCAGCTGAATAAATCAGCAGACTAATCTGCAGCGTAGACAAGACATGACAAATTTTCCACATGATGATCCAAGCCACATGCAGCACCTTAATACGGAGTTTAATACGACACCCTGCAGATTGGCTCTGAGGAACCCGCTGTGCCGTTTGTACCAGGAGGTGGAAACGTTCCGTTATCGTGCCATCTCAGACACGTGGCTGACAGTGAATCGAATGGAGCAGTCAAGGACTGAGTACCGTGGAGCGCTGCTTTGGATGAAGGACGTATCTCAGGAGCTCGACCCAGATACACATAAACAGATGGAGAAATTCAGAAAGGTTTGTTTTGTTCTTTTCAGAGCACAGCAATGAAGAGATTAACAATCATTTTCATAGCAGAAAGAAAAGCTTACATACTAGCACAAATAATGCCTGCATTCTCTTTAGTTTTGCCCATCTCAGGGCTCAGGCATACGTGATAGTTCAAAGTGACACTTCAGGGTTTAAGCTGCACCTCCTGTGACAATTCATAATGTCTATATACCAGTAAGTCACAACTGCATATAATCCAATTAATTGTTCTTTTGTTAATTTAATGGGTACTTCTCAGACTGCAACCCCACTGTTGATATGATGAAGTGCTGCTCCCGCCTAGAGCAACATAAAAACAGTAATATCAGAGCCCTGCCAACGCAGTCTGTGGGAAATTGGCAAAAATATTATGACTTCCACAAATTCAATTTCTTCCTTTGCCGCAGGGCCTGCAGCAATCATTAATTAATCTGTCAATTTTTTTTGATTAAATGTTTAGTCTTAAAAATAAATGTCAGAAACACTGGAAAATGTCCATCATCAGCTTACAGTGCTTCGTCTGGTTCATATTTATATTCTGTTTTAGTGGGACAACAGTTTAAAACCCTAAAACATGTAGACCATGTTGAAATAACTACAAATGCCATTTTACTAATCAATTCAGCATTAACAACACAACAGACCAAAAAGCAAGAAAACATGTTTTAAAACCTGACACCAGAGGGCAGAACATACCCATAGATGGTGGTCCGCCTGCAAGAACCCAGCACTTTTTACAGTTATGTGAACAAGAACTCAACTGTTTGCATTTTCCTTGTGTGTCATATAATACTAGGTGGGGAGCATTTCACATATATTCTCTCTCAGGTTCAGGCTCAGGTGCGCACAACCAAAACGAGCTTTGACAAACTGAAGAATGACGTCTGCCAGAAAGTGGACCTGCTGGGAGCGAGCCGCTGCAACCTCCTCTCTCACGTCTTAACCACATATCAGGTTCGCCTCACAAGTCCCAGCTGTCTGCGTACACTCCACCGAGCTTAAATATGGTGTTTTCAATGGCTCTGCCACATGTGGCTTAGTCAGCAGGTCTAAACTATCACCCGCTGGGGTGAATTACTACTTTTACCTTGAGCAGCTGAGCGTGTAACTTGTTTCTTGTGTGCGTGTCTTAGACAACACTTTTGCACTTCTGGGAGAAAACATCCCACACCATGGCAGCCATCCATGAGAGCTTCAAGGGCTGTCAGCATTATGAGTTCTCTACAATTAAGGTCTGAAAGAGTCTCAGTAATAACAGTACTAAATGCTGACACTGGAGACATGTAATGACAATAAGCGATGATTTTGTTCCAATTATTGTTCCAGACTTTACAAGACCCTGTGGACAAACTGGCTAAAAAGAAGGGGAAAAATAAAGTCAAGGCAGAAACGGAAGAAGCAAAGAAAGAAGAAACCACAGACGACCAGTGAGCTTCAAGAAATATCTATTGTTATGCAAGAAAACCAAACGCGTACGAAAAACAGTGAAAATGTCGAGTACATGTATGGGCAATGTTCAGTCTGAACAGAGACAAAGAATTTCTGCAAGCCAGCTGTAGGTCAGCCTGACTCATCCCCGAGGCATCAACTAAGGCTGTTTTCTTAAAGCCACTGGTATGTCTCGTTTACGCAGACTGTTTCCTTAGGCGGCGGTGTGTGATGCAACAGGTTATGGCATTAGTGTGAAATGGGTGTAACTCCAAGCCCATCAGGATTATGGTTGTGAATGGGTGTACTTTAACCTAAACCACAATTATGCCCTAACCTAACCAAGCAGTTTTTAGGTCCTACACCCAACCAGCAAAAAACAAAACAAACTACCACGCCATGACTTCCTAGCTGACAGCGCCACGGATTCAACATCCTAGCACATACTTTTAGGTCTCTAAAAACAGAGTCAATGTCTCCTGATTGGTGCCAATGACAAAAGGACAGGTAGCACCTGAGAAAAACTGATCTATTGAAGGCCCACTGAGGACACACTGTATGTCACCTATGAACAAAATGCTATAAGCTTAATTTCTGTTTCTTTACAGACTCATCTCTCTTGTAAATGAAAACACCAGCGACAAGGCGAGAGAAGGTAAAAGATGTAAAACTTGAAGATTTAATTGTGTTTTTAAATTGCATTTTAGGTTGAAAATAATAACTGACTTCATTGTTAAATAATCTGATTATATGGAAAATAACAAAACTAAGAACAGATGGGACCTATTATCAATCCTGGCACTAATTTTTCTACAGTTCAGGGTTACAGCAAGGATGGAGCACTTGTTAGAAGCAGAGGGTGACCTGAAGGCCCAGCATAAAGATGTAGTGCAAGATGAGCAAGGATTATTTTGAACTGTGAATCATGCAAAGCCACATCAGTAGAGTCAGTGAATTCAAATGTGGAGGTGGAAATAAGTGTAAATGGTCCCCTCAGTGATTTGAGTCCATAGTGAATGGCAAAGCAAACTAAGGAAAGGAAAGCTGTCTTGAATCTAGATAATTATAATTAAAATGAATGTGAAAATTTAAACACTGTGTGGGGAAAAAAAAAAAAAGAAAGATAAAATCGTCCAAACATTTTTAAATTAACAGTTTTTGTTGCTTCCCAGAGTCGGAGGGAGAGGAGACAGACAGCATGGCCTTACTGAATGAGATCCTGGGAGGTTTGTCTGTGGATGAGGGGGATTTTTCTCAGGAGTGGACAGAAGCGTTTGGAGAGACTGAGGAAGGAACAAGTGCTGCATCCACAAGACCAACAGAGGCCCAGGACAAGGAAAACTTCTTTCTACCATCACAGCTTTTGGACCAGAGTTTAAATAATCTGCAGTCTTCCATCTCAGGTCAGCCTGTGTGTGTGTGTGTGTGTGTGTGTGTGTGTGTGTGTGTGTGTGACTATACATTAGTGAACCAGAAAATTGGCAAGTTGGTCCAAGGAAGCTCTTTAGCTCTTTAAGAATAGACCATTTGGATTTTGCACCATTAGACCGATTCTCTCACCATGACCACCATGCAGAACCTGGCAAAATTTGCCACCATTAACCACCAATTAGCCATAATTTATTTTAATTACACATTAAGGAGAGATGCATATTCCTAAAAACTAATAAACACAGTTTTTCTTTGAATCAGTGCATTAGCAAAATCACCAAAAGGCAGAGTTAAAATGAGCTGCTTTTTCCTCCCCAATGGTTTCCACACAGGCAAAAGAGTGGCTTTAAAAGGATTTATCAAATCCACATCTGTCAAAGTAATAGCAGGAGGCTGTTAAAATACAGCAATTAGATTTCCTTACCCGTAGGTAATTGCCAACTACTTTCCATCTCCTCTTGGCTTGGATTCTCATCTGGTATTGTTAACTTGGTTTTGTGAATTTCCAGCTTTAAAGGTTGCAAGCTGCACACTTCTATAAAACTGCTTATAGTTTGACTGCATTTCCGAGGCACATATAAGAATCCGGCAATTCAGTGTTAATCATTAAAGTGCAATAGGTCAGACAAAATGATTTAGTGAGTGATTTACTGTAGCATGACTGAGATTTAACTCATGAGTCACAGCACATTACTGTGGGAATATTCCCACAATCCCAAAACAATCATTGAGACAGAAAAGTCCTATAAAGATATGCAAGATGGGCGAGGTCAAGGAGAAACAAATGATATCAGGAGAGACTAACTTGTGAGTGACTTTTGGAAATATACTGAGGCCTCAGTCTCTTCCTATGAAAAGCCGTTAAACATGCATTTTCTACTTTTAACTGGTACGACAGATTGAACCCCAAATTAAGGGAACACGAAACTGTAAACACCAACAATAATTAGACCCAGCGTTGGTAGAAATATAAAATCGTTATAAAGCAAATGAGCGGTAGTCAATCTGTGCAAACAGAAGTGCTGCAGGGGCTGACTTGAAATGCAAAACTGCTTCTTACAGTTTACAGGGAAACAGAGCGTGCCTCTTCTCTTTTTCTCCTCTCAAATGTTGGCATGAGGCTTATCACACACACACTTAATATGGCATACATATCAAATTAGACCTTCAGTAAATTTTGTGCATCTGCAGAGTGACTTCCAAAGCACAAGCCCATTGAAAGCTGTCTGTCTCAAATGCAAAATTAAATTTACATCAGAGCTCTTTTGCAGTCATATTCAGAGTGCATGATCAGGCTGTGAAACTGGTAGAAATGTGGAAAAAAATCCTTTATTTTGCTTCTAAACATGGTTACTTGTTCTTATTATTAAATACTGCATGCTGTAACTAGCACTCATTCTCAGGCTTGTAAAACAAGTTGCTGTGGGTTATCTGTAAGATTATGGCATGACCTTGACAACCTTGTACTAAACAGAAAGCATTTTGAGGGGATTTTGGTTAAAGGTCACTGTTTAAATTAAAAATTGCACAGGATCAGCAGCCAAACTGTATTTAAAGAAAACACAAAGTTTGATGAATTTTGCCTATAATAAAAGGTTTTAAGTTGTACTTTTACCAACATCCTTGTTATTGCTGGACTCTGCCATAGGATAAAATTCAGTACGTCTCTCGTCTTCTAGAATAGAATAGAATAGCCCTTTATTGTCATTGTACACAATGACAGTAAAGGGCTATTATATTCTAGAGCATGTTGGATTGAAGCAATAGTGGTGAAAGAGGTCAGCCCTTCAAGAGGCAGACAAGCCAACAGAAAGCAGAGCAGACTGATCCAAAAGAAGTCACAGAACTCCGGATGGAGTCCAAACTGGCAAATCAAAACTAAAAACGGCTCATCTTCAAAGGAAGGAGGAAAAAAATCCACATATTCCCAAGAGCCAAGCAATTTCAGATCCAGGCAGTAGGACTTAAAAGGCAAGGTCAGGGTGCAACTGTAAAATCTACGAAGTACTTCAGCTTATTCAAAAGTTCTGCTGAAGGTGAAACAACAATACACAATTAAAAACAAATTCTCCATTTGGTTAAGTAAGAAATGTACAGCACACTTCACTGTTCTCTCCAGAGCCATGAAGTGCTGCTACATGATGCATTTTCAAGACACGGAAAAGAATGGAAACCAAATAAATATGTCTGAAACAAGACGATTTCTGTTTTGTATTCACAAAATGTTTGCAATGCAGTAAATGTTTTGATTTGATGTGGGACGAGTCATCAGCTGTGTGCGATGGAGTGTAACGACTCGTGTTGGATCGTGCTTTTGCACAGTAACAGTTTCCTAGTGAGTAACCCGAATCTATGCTTCCTCTTCAGATTGGGCCCCACATTCGGCCACTCAAGCAACTGAGCACTCATCTGAAGCCAATCAGAGCACTCCAAAGCCAGCAGAGAGAGGTAGGCCTGGGCGATATAAGTCAAGACATTAGAAAATAAGAATGAAATGGATAAACTAGAAAGCCAACGCCAAACCGTCACGCTGACTTTTCTTAGTGATATTTACCTCGTCAAATCTTTTTACAGAGGCAGAAGGGACATCCAAAGATCTCTCAGCGTGGTTCAACCTGTTTGCAGACTTGGACCCCCTCTCCAATCCCGACGCGATCGGCAAAACCAACACAGAGCACGAACTTCACAATGCATAGTTGTTCTTCTGCATCACATTTTACCCTTGTAAGGGGTACAGTAAAATAAGTTTAAAAACAGAAAACACAAACAAAAACAAAAAAAAAAAAAAAAAAAAAAGCAGCCTGATCTGACTTGCAGAGGCCTCATGCAAGAATAATTCATATTTTCTTTCTAAAGTGGAACATGACAGGGTGTCTCAGGTAGACAGGCAGATTGTCTAGTTTCCTTAACCTCCTAGGACCTGGCGTCCACATATGTGGACATCACATTTTGGGTTATTTAGACCTAAATACTCAATTTTGCTCTACAAGCGCCTGATACCCACTTATGAGGACATTATACTGCTACTGTTTTATCAAAGTTTTAAACAAATATCCTCATATGCGGCTCTTATTTTTTCTTAAAAACAAAAATAAGGTTTAAAAAAAAAAATTGGTAATTCTTTGTTTTTAACATTCATTGGGCCCCAATACGCCCAAATATCAAAGAAAAATTAAAAATGCATGTCGTGGAAGAGCTCGGGTCTTAGGAGGTTAATATGAATTAGTAACCATTTAAAAAAAATATTTAACAAAAATTAACTTCACTAATTCACTGTGGCATCACTTGCAAATGTACCATGTTTCCTGGTTGCATGTATCGGCATATTATGACTACGTAGTTCTTAAATTCAGTTTACTGAGAAAGCTCACTCCAAAAGCTGACTCAAGGTGTCCACGGTCACTTACTGTTGAATAGCCTGTGATGACAGGCCGCTGACAAATATAGTAGTAATATTTTGCCTAACAACCTTTTGGGGTTTTTCCATGGAAAATAAAAGGCATCCGCACAATGAGCATGACAGACAGCCCATTTTGGAGCCACGCAAGAGGTGTTTTCAACTTAATCTTAGAAGGAAATACGACTAGAGACTGATTTAGAAGAACACCACAAATGTTCTTGCATAATGCCCAGTGTCATAACTGAACAACTAAAATAGGATATGTATGATTATAACTTCAGGAAGATGAGGTTTCTTTTAAAATTGAAAATCTAAAATATTTTTAGAGAAAAAGTTGATACGAGGCCAAACTACAAGGCCATAACATAAAAATGTTTTTAATAACTACAACAATATTGTGGTTTTATTTTGTTAAATAATTGCCAGTTTAAATAATGAGCTCAGAATGTGTGTAGATCTATGTTATCCCTGCAAAAAGCCTACATAAGTGTATAGAAAGGTTGAGATATCCCTAATATGGCTCTCAGGCACACAGCACTGGCTGTGAGCGCTGAATCACCAACTGTTAAACCCTTCTCTTTGCAAATGGCCACCAATCAGGAAAAATCTGGCTTAAAGCTAGAGTTGAATGGCTTGTGTCCAGACAGTAGCTGACCTGAAGGACTGTACCAAGGACCATTATACATAAGTAATACTCTGAGTGCTAAGCTAGTCCAAAGTTAAAAATATGGAAGTGGCGATGAGCACAAGTCCCTTTAAATCAGGCTGTAACCAGAAATGAGCAGATTTATTTCATGGTGGCAGTATTATGCTTCTGTCAGAGCCCCATGAACTATTACCAGCTTTGTCATGAAAGAAAAATGTAAACATTAAATTATTTTAGCAGGGATACCTCAGTACGAGTTGGGAACAAAACGCCTTTGACAGTAGCTGCCTTGGAAATCTCTCTCATAGCATTCATGCTTCATTTCCAGTTCTCATTACTGAAGATGTCAAACTACTGCGTGAGATGCACAATATGAAAGAAGGCAAATATGACAAAGATAAGTTTGTTTACAGAGCAGTGGAACATGTTGACTGGAGGAATTTTAATGCAGTTAAACAGAATTATTTAAACAAACTGAAGCATAATTGCCTGGCATTGATCAATTCAGCAGTGCAAGAATTTAAACTAAACTCCTTTCTCACCACATCTGAAGGTGGAATTTCATCCATGTAATCCAAGTCGTTTCTTTGATCAGACACAAGCTTGACTTTTTTTGTAAGGACTGATGATTTGTTTGCAAAATACAGTATATGTGATCTCCTTTTAAGTATAATCCAGAAGTGTGTTGATTTAAAACACATCAGTCATTTATTACTGCATGTTGCATGCCTTCTTTTATGTTAAGCAGTAAACGTGATTCAGTGAACTACATGTTTATAGTGATGTGACATTTTTCCACGTTCCTGTATTTACTTAGTGGTTACTGGTTTTTACGGGCATTATGCGCTGCGTGAGTGCATTATTCTAGAGCCAAAAAAGAGGAAACTTTAAGAATCGTGTAAATACAGTCTTATTCTGACTTTAGTGACAATGCTGCATAAACTGACTACATATCTGAGTAAATGCCTTAATCAAATCACACGTTAACACAGAGTTATAACCCAGTGACATTTTTTTGTTGCTTTGTTTCATATTCATGCCATATTTATTATTCACTCATAACCAAATACAGCAATTGCCTTACCTTAACTCCTATTTGCATATAAAATCATGCTTATGAATACTAATTATAAGGTTTTTTTCCCCCAGGTCATAGATAAACATAATGTATATCAATCCAAAGAGACTTTTTGGGGCTTTCTTTTTTCCTTTATTGAAAAACACACAAGATCTACATAAAAACGTGTAATACACGGGAGAACTGAATCATCGTTGCCTAACACGGCAATCATTTCTGAACGGCACAGTGTGCTTGTGAATATAATCAGAATTAGTATGATTAAAGTCTTGGAGCTGCAAGCAGAGCAAAGCACTTCAACTGCATTTGTTGCTGAATGTGCTTCACATGTTCTTATTTGTGTTTCTGTGCGTGAGTGGCAAAACGGACCAAAGCCAAAGTCATGTTTTTTTTGTTTTTTAAAATTATGTTATGATAATACAAACTTTGCAAAGTAACATCAGGCCACATCTGGCTGCATCTGTATATTGAGATAAACTGTGTTACACTTTTTTTTTTTCGTCCTTAGTGTAGCTTTACTTCAAGCAAAAATCGAAATTGCACTCTTTTCTGATTGCTTTAACTTTACAAATTGGTCTAAAATAAAAATAGTGATTATCATTTTGTTTCCATTTTAATGATTAGCACTTACGTTTATGTAGTTGCTGAGCTCTTTATTAACACAAATGAAATGCAAATAACATCCTGCTTCTTTGTGCTCCAGTAACACTGTATGATAGCAATTGTTAAGAACGGGTAAACTAACAGTTAACCTTCAGGCAACAGATATTTACTGTTAGCAAACAATGAAATGAGACTTGATTTTGAAAGCCAGGTACAACTTTAGAGTACAGGTAATGTTCATAAATATAAATTGTGCTTTACTTTAAAGCATGTATGGAGAGGTAGTGGACCTTGGTGCTTCTTTTCTCACAACTTCTTTTCTTCTTTAATTTTTGGGGGCAGCTTTAAGCACCAAAAAACTACTTGTTTAGGTCCAAGAAAGAAAAAAATGAAATAAAATTGTGGCTTAGATGGAGCTCTATCTCACCATCTTTGTCACAAATGTGGCCAAACTAATGACAAACTGCTTTATTACTAATGACTACAAACATTTGTCATCATGTCCTTGTTTGTTAACAGTAAACTACTTACTAAAGCTTAGTTAACCATCAGTTTACCATTTATCCCAGTTTGTTAAGTTATTACTTTGTGTCCCAAAACACATGAAAGGCCTCTCATCGTAATATCCTTTGGTACATATTTATCAAAAGGGCTGAAACAAATGCCATAATTGTCAGCATCTTACTTTCGCAGGGTCTAGCTTATGTCACTCGTTCCTTTTGCATGAGTTCTCACAGTTGATCAATTCAACAGCGGTCTCTGGAATGTGTCATAGCACCTGAAATTCTAACCTGAACAGGTTAACGCGCAAAGCATCCGTCACAAGGTGTGACATCAATCAGTTGATTCAGTCTGTATTAGCCTCCCTCTCTCCAGAAACTAAAAAAATAATAATGAAACATTTCTGCAAAAGACTGGAATGTCTTTCTGAAGAACAAAGTCAAACACTGGGCAAAGGCAACATAATCCGAGAGAGTACATTCCACATGACCTGAGTTATTGTTCTTGGTAGTGTGGGGCAATAAAACGAGGAAACGGAGGAGCCGTGTGCTTTTTGATTGGTCAGTTAATTGCTGATTAAACAGCTGATGTTTGCATTTTAGCTTACCAAGTTTTATTAGGGATCAAACTAGGAATGCAGGTTTCAGTCTCGTCTGGTGAGCCTCTCAGGTGAAGCCTGCACTTAAGTGACTGCTGGTTTCATTTAAGACTGTGTGCTACGAATACATTCAAATAAGTAACAGGAGGGAAAAGGGGCAAAGTATTCTGACATCCGGGTATCTTAAAAATATGAAACATAAATGCACTTTGAAATGTTAGCTTGCTGAACACTGAACAGCTAATAAGCTTGTTAGATAATGTTAATACAATATGTTTTTCTTGACATCGCTGTGTTTTGTGAGACTTTTGGATTTTTTTTTTCCTTTTTTTAAATTTTAAACTGCTGACACTAAGTAACACAGTCATTCCAGCAGTCGTTTCTACTATTGTAGAAAATAAAAAGCAACGCTATTTCTGTTACGGGAAGTGTTATAGTACAGAGGAGGCTAGGCTACGTTAGGGATGGGTGAAGAGAGAGGCTCTGCCCAAGGTTAGCAATAATGCCCGAACCATCAGACTTAACTGACAGCGGGACTAACACTAGAATCAAGTAGAGATTCTTGTGCAGCAGGACGCTGGTACCATTATCCTCCTAAGTATTTCTAGACCTTGAGCACTCCCTGCTGGCTAACATTAGGATTATCGGAGTGCAATTTTTTTTCCTTTTCTTCTGTTAGACCATACCTGACTAGTTGCAATATTTTAGCTGTAGTTGGTTTGGTCGAGGATACCTGAGGACTAGCTGGTAAGGAGTACTTGTGCTGAGCTGTCTTTCCCCACATCTGCGTCGGGGCTCTGACTGACTGTGCTGTTGTCTGAGTTTACACCGCCACTCGAGTCGGTGCTTCTGTCTGTGGAGGACGAAAAGGTAGCTAGTGGTACCGTGGGCATACTCGGGGTGACCTGTGATCCAGAGCTGCTGTTGCCATGGAAACCAGGGTTGATGGACGTGCAAGAAGGAGAGACCGGGGAGAAAAGGGAGGAGCAGAAAAGTTTAACTGGGCAGAAGGCCGAGCCCCTGGGAATGAAGTTCACCTTGTTTTTGTCAGGGCACGAGAACAGAGGGAAGCCCTTTGACTTGCCAGACCTGAAGAGAACAGAAGTGGTACTCAGTTACTTGGCTTGATATCTTTTTATAAAACTGTATCTGATTAACTGCTAGTTACTGATCCTAGACAGCCATGTTGCTCTCATCCCTACCACCCACAATGCAGATAGGCTTGTCTTTCTTGTTTTAATTCAAGAAAGCATAAAAATAATGTAACTAAATTTCAAACAAATACAGTTTAATTGTGTAGCAGTAACTGCCAGATATAAGGCTATGAGGGTATGTCTAAAAACAAACCCAAGAGGAAGACCAATAAATACTCACACCAGCTCATCAAAGACTTTGACCTTCTCGCAGCCTTCTGGAGGTTCCCGTTTGAACATGTAGCTGTTGTTAGGTTTGGGCGACGTGGCAAACTTGGGGAGAGGAGAACTGCACAAATTGTCTGAAAATACAATAAAAAAAATTAAAAAAAAAGAAACCCGTTTTGTGCTTTTTCTTTTTGGAAAATGATAATGAGACAAATGCATGAAATGTACATTATACATGTTGGCTGCAGATTTTGAGGAGCTGCCGGAAAAGGCGCAGTAGTGCGTCCTCAGTACAAAGCATTTGTGGAATCATAGTTTCTTTATTTGTTATTTTTGTGGACACCAAAAGAGGATAAACTTAGTAAGCTTATCATGGAATTCTTTGGAAACAGACTCAGATAAGAAAACAAACAAGACTGATAAAGCACATCTTTCTTTTTCCAATGTTGTTTTCCTGCCTATCAAAAACAAAAAACAAACAACACACAACATACAACAAAACTCTGATTTTTAAATTTTGTTGCCGTCATTAAGAACTAATTTTAGAGGTGTGTAAATGTTTAGTAAGGGCTCCTCCTTAGCAGTATCAAGAAACTTGAACCAGACTTCAAACCTGGTTAAGTGAACTGCGCCCGTTTCACATCTCTGATTTAAAAAAGAAAAGAAAAACACTTCGCATCACATGCATGAAAGGGACGTCACTGGAGGCTTGTTTTGCTGACAGGCTGGTTCACCCACAGTCTCTAAAGGTGAGATACTGCAAGTCCTTCCTGCTGCAGGCAGACTAAGCAATTAACTCTCTGCTCTCAGTACAGTCTCTCAGCAGATTAAACACCAACATTGGTATCGTCACTCTTGTGCTATATTATGTAACACACACACACACACACACACACACACACACCTTCTTCGGCTTATCAAATTTAGGCCTGCCGAGCGCTGGAGCCTATCCCAGCTGTCTAGGCAAAAGGTGCCATAACATGGCCTTCAACCCAGCCCTGCTCCTTTGTATAAGCCCAGCAAAATGACCTGGATCAGGCTAGTCATGTGCATAACGTTGACCAAACTATCAGAAACAGACTCCATGAGGGTGGCATAGAGTCTAGATATCCTTTACTCAGCATATTCATCAGATTTCACACATTTGCCTCAAACCACAAAGGTTTATATAAGCTTTGAATATTGCAAACATGCTACACCTGTTCACTAGTGAAGACACACCTTTGTCAATTTCCTCTGCATAACAGGGGCTCCCATCAGGTGAGTGTAGGTGATCAGAGCTGCAGGGACGGGGCGATGGGCTGGATTCACCACTCGAAGGAGCCTGTGTGTCTGTGTCACGTGTGTCCCCGCTGCTGCTGTAACGATGTGGAGGGAAGGGGGCACGGCGGCCATCTACCACATCCATTGTCTGCGAGGTCAGAATGCATAAGAGGTGGTGAGAAGCCAAGCGGTTACACACATGAATCCTAATATGAAGACAAACTCATAACCTCAATCTTTTCCCCAACACCCTCAAAACCATATGGAAACTGCTGAAGCCACCCAATGCACCCACCTGCTAACTCCCCGAATGAAATAATTCTAGGTGAAAAGTACCAGCTAAAATGCCCTGAATCTAAAACTTAAAAAGGCCTCTGGTGTATTTGTCTGGGTGTTTAAAGGGCAATTGGAGAAGCAAACACCACAGCAGATGGTAGTACTTGACAGCAGATGAACAGTGTGATGTGCAGAGCGTTCTGCTTTGGCACAGCTGATTCAAAGGGGAGACCAGGAAAAAAATGCTCTGTGCTCAGCAGGCTGTAAATCTGTAGTGTGTGTGTGTGTGTGTGTGTGAGACCTAAGAGTAGAGCTTTACAGACCTGCCAAAGTTTACTAGCCTGCACCAGACGAGATTTAAGGCCTCCTTTCCTATGAGCGATTTATTTCAGAGTGAGTGAGAATGTGTGTGTCTGGCTGCATGGTGCTGAAGCGACTTTACAAGCCTGTGCACGTGTAATGAATTTTAAGCATAGCCTAAAAGTTGTTTAAATCACAGGTATACAATAGTTGTGCATACAAATGGTGAAGTCTGCCTTTGCATTTGGTGCATTCCTTACATGGTCAACGTTTATTTATCTGGTTTAAGATTAAATTCTAGAGCTCATCTTTGCAATTATGACTTTTAAAACATGTTAAAATCGTATCTAAATATTGCGTTTACACAGTGACTGCTTGTTATATGTAATCGAGCAGGGTTTGAATGATGCATAAAAAAAATGTATTCTATGCTAATTAATTCATTATAATGTAAACACAAAGGTTATTTTATGTTAAACAGTAACACTGAATATAAACTACATGAACACTGACTCACAATGACCCTTGTAAAAGTGTGATGCAAGTGTGTAGGAGTTGCAGTTGACAGGGCTGGTGTGACGTAGAGTCTCAGCACAGCTTATGTTTGATCATGAGCTGTTAAAACATCTCATGATCAACATCTCACAATTACTGTACATGCTGGTAAAGTCACCTGCACTCACTGATTAAAAGACATCTTCATTACTGTAGGACAAACAAACAGGTTTCAGTTGTAAGCTGTTTCTGTGATGATAAAGATAAGTTCTTCATACCACAACAGTATTTACTTTGAAAAGCGCTATACAAATACAGGCCATTTACTTGGCATGTTCATGGTGATTAATTTACTTGTGTCTTAAACTGGAGACAGAGAGACAACCTCCAAACAATCTGAGAACTCTCTAAAACAGATAAAAATGAGCTCAATTAAATGCTGTACATAAAAATATTGCATGTGTATTAAGAGTCATGTGAATCTGTTAATCACTTTTGCATCCTTAATGTCTCTGAAATATAGGGCACTAGACAACATACACATCTGCTGTCAGATTGAGTTATGGAGTCTGAATTTAATTTTTTAATAATTGAGCTGTTTTAATAAAAACTATGCTGTGCTTTTTATTATTTTCATGTAAAATGACGCCACAGAAGTTAACTTCGAGGTGACAGCTGATGTCAAATCTCTAATACAGTTTAGCTGACTTTTTTACACGACTACAAATCTCACCGAATGTGTATCAGAAGCAGAGCGAGTAGTTGGCATGGGCCTTTTATTGTGAAAATTAACTAGATTCCTGTCCCCTCCAAATCGTCTGTGTGCAGCTTGATGCAGCTTCCATAAAAACTAAATCTAGCACTATATTATCTCTGTGGAGCAAAGGAACACTTCTGGGACATTTCTAAAATACTATGGTGCGTCTGATGAAACTGCAAGCATTGCCCTGTGAGGGTGCAATAAGTGCCAGCACCCACATCAGAGCTGGAATCCAAAGCAGCCACACCAAGTGTATTTCCAGGGTTACCCACATAAACTTCGCTTTAGATATAATAAAGGCCACCGCAGTACACGAGTGCAATCGTCTCACTGGTAAACAATGCCATCATTTTGAAAGTTCATTTGCAATTGAACCACTAGACCCAACCCTTCCTGTCTTGTGTCTCCCCATCGGCAGGTAGACCAGGCTGTGGTGATATGATGACTATCAATATCAATAAACTGACTTTCTAGAAAGGTTGGATGGACTCCAGCTTTACCTTCCTGTTCTGCAGCTGTAAGCAGTACTCCTTGTTCTGCTCTTTGGCTAATTCATGTGCCACTACTTGGAGGCTGTAGAGCAGCGGTCCCCAACCTTTTTTGCGCCACGGACCAGTTTAATGTCTGACAATATTTTCACGGACCAGCTGTGTCGCAAATAAATACAACAAAATAAAACTGGACAAAATTGCGGTATTTTGTAAATATTATTATTATTATTATTATTATTATTATTATTATTATTATTATTATTATTACAATAATAATAAACACAAATTAACAGTGTAATTGTGTAACTTTATTAGCAGCGTCCTCCTGAAATGCACCAACAACATCGAGAGTAACATCCTCCTCTCTGCCCCTTATTGCTCTCTGGGCGCTATGGTAACGCGTAAATATTTCTTTCAAAATAAGACAAATACAACACAGGAAAAGACCCAGGGAAACCAAGTTAACAATAAAAACCCTGAAAACCATAAATTTCACACCCGAGCCTCAACTCTTGCAGCCCGGTACCGGTCCGTGGCCTGGGGGTTGGGGACCACTGCTGTAGAGCAAAACAAGGACTACAGTCAGCAGCTGCGTTCCAGTATGGTTAGGTTACAGCCTATGCGTGGGATGATGGAAAGGCAGGAGATTAGACTTTGTAAGTCACAAAGTTTACAATTTAAATATGTGCAAAGAAGCACCTTATAAACAGCCCAGCCCACTTTTTAGCCCACTGGAATGCTTCATTTTAAAGTCTGTATGGCATTAATCTGACATTTTATCCAGCTGGTGAATGATAAGATTTCACAGCATCTGCAGGTATGCAGTTCAACAAGCGCTCCAAATCATGTTGAAACATAGCTTGACCCATCACAGGTATGGGCACACACCCTACCTGTATCCCCTGCTCCAAGTCCTCTCTGATAAACACATTTTCTAGCTCATGGTTGATGCCCTCCACACTGCTCGGCACTCTGCATATGAGGGATTTTATCACAGGCATCGTGGTCGAAGTTGAAGTTGCCTTATACTGAAATGAGGGGAAAGGAAAAAAAAGACAAAAAGGAGAAAACATGAACATTATGTACATGTCAAAAAAAAGAAGAAAAAAAGAGCTTTGTATACTAAAACACTTCACTTGTCACATATCAAACTAAATTTGTCTTGGCATTGTGGGTGCAGACATTCAGTTTGTAGTTTACATTTAAGCATATCATGGTTTATGGAAATGTTCCTACAGCAGTTGCAGTGCTGAGCATCTGTTAATGAATGAACTGCAGCCAGTAGAGAAAGGGACATGCCCAGACACAGTTCTCCTCTGCTGTCTCCCTTTTACTTTTGATACAACTGGTCACAGAGGAGATTTATTAACTAGTAGTGATGGGATTTCCGGCTCTTTTTAGAGAACCGGCTCTTTCGGCTCGGCCCACTAAAAAGAGCCGGCTCTTTCGGCTCCGAACCGACTCTTCAGGTTGTTTTGCTGCTTTAATTAATTTATTATTAACAACAATATGAAATTATGCACAAAAGGAATTACTAATGTAAAAAAAAAAAGAAAAAAAAAGTGGTTTTATTTATATATAAATATATACGGTGGCTCCTAGAGACAAAGCACGTACAAACTCCAAAACACATTTCTAGCATTAACTGAACTTCCAAAACAGAGCTACCTAGATCACTTAAATTACACAATTGAAAGCATATGTGTATTGTTTGTGTATTTATACACAAGTACTCATATATATTCAAATTATTTAAAAAAAAGTTAATTTTTTAATGTTAATTTGGTGTGTGTTATTACCACACACCAAATCCAGTCGTTGGTACTTGCTGGCTTGTGTACCGACTAGGTAACAAAAACTCAATACTGCGCCTAGCATCCTGGAGCACTTCTGTTGTCTTTTGTACGTGCTTTGTCTCTTGGTGCCACCGTAAATATACTTTTATTTATTCACTCAACATAAAATGTAATAAATAAATCATAATACAAAAACAAACTAGTCACAGTTCAACTTTTAACTATTTAAATTTTCAGCTTTTTCCTTTTACAAATTTAAAATGAAACAACACAAAACGCTGCAAACCACAACACAATTAAATATAAATTAAAATATGAAAACAAAAAGAAAATGCACATTCTCTGTCATATGGGCCTGCATGAATAAACTTTCTGAATACTTTATCATCTGCAACTGAAAATAGTTTTGGATGATTACTATACCTTTCTAATGTGACTTGTTGTCCCTGGCTCTCTCTCTCTCTCTCCCTCCTGCTATGCTCCTGTGCTACTGTGGGTGCAACTACCGCCCCTCCCCCCTCTTCCCAGCACAAAGCACAAGGCTCGCGTGCAAGTCAAGTGGAAAAAAAGTGCGAGAGAGAGAGAGGGTGAGAAAGAAAAAATAAAATCCACAGCTCGCGATAAGGAGCCGGCTCGCGTCGTTCACGTAAAAGATCTGGCTCTAAGAGCCATTTCGTTCATGACCGACACATCACCAATAACTAGGCGTCCTCAGTAAGAGTCAGAGCAACATTGATCATAAAGGTATCATTAAGATGAAACATTGCCTTCACAAAGTCTAAATCTTTCTCAAATCATTTTAATCAATACCTACTCCCTAAAACAGCTCGCCTGGACCCAAAATTGTAACTTCATAATGGTCATTTTATACATTACTTTAAGTTGACATACAACCAAGTTAATCATTTAATCCTGTTAACCGACTAATGTAGAAAACAACCTTGCTCTTTTTCCTATCTTTGACAGTTGAAATTCAGGTTGGTCTGCCTTATTTGTGTGGGTTTTTTTCCCCTCAGCTGCTAAGCTGCCTTATCATATCGCTGCTGTCAGCCTAAAATCCTGCATCACATGTGTGGGGTTAGTTAATGTTTTCACCTGAAAGCAACAACCCACATAGTCAAAGCACGAGTACTGACAAGCGTAGCTCACCTGTGGCTGGCATGCAGTGCCATGCTGCGCCTGTTGTGGGAGCTGCAGAGAGCTCTGCTCCCTGTCTTTGCTCTGCCGGTTGACCTGTTTGCCACGCTGCAGCTGTAGCCTCAGTTTAGCAATCTGCTGGAGGGGGGAAGAAAAAAAAAAAAAAAAAAAAAAAAAAAAGCACAAGCACTTCAGTGAACGACTGCTCACAATGGGAGCCGTGAAGGCATGCGAACATATGAGTTAACCATTCCCATGAGTGAACTGAATGAGGTCAGGAGGTGAAAAGCACATTTCCTCTGATGTACTTCACTGTCAGCAGAGAGATAATACTGTGATTAATTTAAGTTATTCCGCAACTGTGAGAACACAATCTTTGCCAAAATACAGGAAAACCATCTTTGACTCCAACTGATTTCAAGATGCCTGGGAGGAGTTATATTCACTGAAATATGTGCAGTGTACGGCCATAACAAGTAGAGATATCAGTGATTAGGTGACTACTCAAAGGTTTCTTCTAACACAGGCTTTATACATTTCTCAGTAAGACGAATTCAAAACAAAGGGTGTAGACACTAAAGTCACGGGACTGTGGTATAGTTCTTTTTTTGCTAATATTAGAGTTTTAATTTTGGTGTTTACACTTACATGATTGTGTTTACACTTCAAGATCATAAAAGTGGTACAGTTTGTGAAGATTACCTTGCTTACTTTTGATTTGTCTGTGACAATCTCAAAAACTATTTAAAAAAAAAAAACCAAAAAATAAAAAAACCTTGATCTTCAATCCCAAAGGGAACCATTCATGGTCCTAACTTTTGGGCTGGGCTCCAAAAAACTCAGATGCTATACAGCCTGAACTGCTGATACTACCACTGCTAACATTAGCCACACTCAGCAAACTGATCTGGCATTGTGTGTGCGCAACGTTACACCACAACACTTTAACAATACCATTTAGTTGTCAAAGAACGTGATTAACAGTTTAAATGTCTCTTCAATATACAGAAAATATTTGAACGGTGGTTTTAAAACTGCTCTTTAACAGACAGACAATATCTGCACAGACATTGTTTACTCTTGTCTATTAAAGCGTGCTTAATTTTACTATTTTCTAACTTGAGTGGATTTAGTCTGACGTTATTCCTGCCAGCCAAGTCAGTCTTCATGAGTTGTACGGTTGCAGATCAGTATACTGCATAACACCAGGCTTGCAAGTCTGATAATGAGACAAATTTAGTCAATGGGTGTTTCTACATCTGGTCCAGCATCAGCCTAAAAATAGGATACCCATTGTGAGATGCAGTTGTGCTATGCAGACAAAGGTGTGGTCTTCAGTGCTGATCTTGTCATCCTGGCAACACAGTCAACAAAGAAACTTGCTCTTCTCATAGATGTCCTCCCACATATGTAATCGCAGAGGTTAGAGCACTGGAAAGCAGTTCACTACATTCACTTAGTGACTGTAGCACATGATAATGACAAGTCCAGACGATCCTGATGTAATCTCAGTGGATGTGAAAGAGGGTTTTCCTGGCTGTGCTATCCCATTGACTGTACAGGCCAAGGCAAAGGGATTGTTTGCAAAAAGACAAGCACTAAACTTATCTTGTGGCTCTGGCTTCACTCTGAAGAAACAACAAAATCTGCAAAGATGGATCAGATTACAGAATTTGCCATCAGATAGAAATGCTGTAAGCTCATAGCAGAGAAAAGATTTTTTATCAAACTCTTGTGGCACTTATGAAAGTTTCTTTATCCCTTTTATTTTATACCTGTTAACAGTGCAACACGAATACCAGTTGTTGACAGTAAATAACTGTCAAATTAGAAGTGTGAACATTCAGACTTCTGAAATAAACCACAGTCTTGTTCTTGTTAGATCACATGCTATGAAGAAAAAAGTAAAGCCTGTTATTTAATAGGACATCTCAGTGCTGACCAATGAAGCACAGTAGTAGTGTGGTGTGGAATTACAAAACACATGTCTGAGCTTTATGAAAGTTGGAATGACACCAACCTCATCCTTTCAAACTGTGGACAACTTCTTCGGTCAACACATCTGTGTGCCATTAATATTTTGGAACTACTTTTGGACTGGAAACAGAAACTATGAGTGTCCATTATGCTCATATTTTCTGTTATGCTCAACAGAAAATATGTTCTGCTCAATATAACATCTTCAGTGCCTCAGTTACCCCGACTTAAGTTGTACATACCCAAAATGAAACTATATGGGTGTTTCACCCTTGAGAGGAGCTCCTGCACCATCTCTCAAAAACAAGAGGCCATAATGAGATGCAAAGGACACAGCTGAGTGAGGAACAGGGGGAGAAAGAGGATAAATTTAGACTGTGGTCTGAAGAGCTGGAGACCTTATAATGCCGTGTGGTCGCTTGGTTGGCCACCATGCCTGGCAGACAGAAAGGAGTGGAAACCAACCTTAAGGAGGATAATATTTAGTCTGACCACAGACCCTGACAAATAAAACACTTGAAAATGATATGAGCCTCAAAAACGACAAAAACATTCTTTCCTCTTGCTGAGTTAATGTATTCAGCTAGCCTGGGTGGATAGGACATTTTCTGTGGTATGAATTAAGGTTAAAATGGACCCATTACGCTCATTTCCAGCTTTATATTCTTATTTTTGGACTCTAGTGTAGCTTTGCGTGACTCACATTTTAAGCTAGTGGTCATTTATCTTATACTAGGTCTTGGTGCAGCCCCTGGGATGATCCACTATCCGAAACAAACAATTTAAAGTTTCCTACACCCTCCTTTTAACAAAAATCTTCTGATTGGTTGTCCTTTGCAAACACAATCTGAACAATCTGACAGTAAGAAAGAAAAACACGACAGGCAAAACTACCTCTTTGAGATGGTCTGCGCTACCCCAGGAGGCTGACCGCTGGTGAGGACTTCCCTGATCTGCTCCATCATCGATCCAGAGACCCGGAGTCTGAAACACAGATATATACATGCTGACACAAACTCAAACGTTGCATAACTCATCATTTCCCCAAAAAATAAATACATTTGCTAGTGATATGCATTTCAAATGTACCGTGACCTCCTGATAGCATGTCTTATATTACACAGGCACGGAAAGTCCAATGTTGTGTGCAGCTGTACTGCAAAAGAGCATGGGTATGTGCAGAGGGTATCCATCCATACGAGAAAGTTTTATTTAAGACAAAAATGTGCTTCTTCTCAATAATCTCAATTATCTAATTTGAAACACCTTCGACACAGGTTTGATGTGTAAGCATTTCCAGGCACTGGCTTTAACTACAAGATTGTTGACCTTAACACAAATATAAACAGATTCTTTTTTTTTTCCATTTATCCAATTCCAGGTCATGGAACATCTGGCATAGGCTCCAGACCTCGCAAGACCCTGAATAGGAGAATAGGAAGATGCAGGTTTAAAGCCAAATGGATTGAGCAGAGGCTAAAGAGTGGGCTGGCTAGCAAGGCAAGGCCTTGATCTTAAATTAACATCTTCAGGGTTTCAAACAATGTACTATAACTGTTTAAGTACTGAATATTGTTGTATTTGTATGCATCAAATAAATTCTTGATATAACGACCTGCAGACCATCTGATTATGTGTCAGTGAGCGAAATATGCAGCTGAATGGTGAGATTAACCAAACAATAGAATGTTATTTATATTACTTAAATGTACATTAAACTGCTACAAATGATATATGTGCACAAAGACATCCACATATACAGAATAAATACTTTCACCAAACTGTACACACACACACACACACACACACACACACACACACACACACCTCAAATGCTCATGCAGGAGAGGTAAGGAAATACAAGCTCACACGAAGAGCTCTCTTAAAACCTCACCAAGCACAATGATTAGGTAATAAATCCCCTCATTGTGAAGTCAGTCAGGATATTCGCAACAACAAAATAAATAAATAACTTTAAAAAAAGTCAAATGTTTAGATAAGCAGTTGAGAAAGATGCTTGCTAAAAGCAGTAATGATTGCCGTGTGTTTAAAATTAAAGTTGAAAATCTGGAATCAATGAAAGTCAGCAAAACAGTCATGAGATATCATCCCTGAGGAAACTGTTACATTCAAAAGGCAAAACTAAAGCCATTGCATGTTTGACTGCTTCCATTACTACGCCGACTTAAGGTAAATACTCTAAACCAGTGGCAGGGGACAAAATTCACTTTATTACTTGCAGACTACAGGAACACAGAATACAAGATGCTTAATTCTAGTCCAAAAACCAGAAACCTACCAAAGAAAACGTTGTCAGCAACAAAAGCATTTTCACGGTTTCCACGTCCGCACATTTAGTCGTGAAAACGTTTCTTGGCTCATGTAAAATACAGATTTGCTACAGCTGTGCTCTACAATGCCCAGCCTATACCAGATCAATGAGTCTACAGAGAAGTTTTGTATCATCAGTAAACTTTTTTTTTTTTTCGTAAACGTATACAAAACATTCCCTACAGGAGAGCACACAAGCATTTCTGTGTCATTGCACAAGTCTTTCAGATATGTTTAGCGGAAACAAGAAAACAGTTAAGTTATGCAAATTAATGCAAAAACAGAAACAGACTGAGGATGTTTTATATGGCTGTTTGAAACCACATACTTCCCCTTGATTATGCATATCAACACAGCCTCTGGTTCTCAAACAGCTGATGTTTTATCGACAGCACAGTAGTATGAAGCAACTTAAATGCCAGTGTCTTCACACTGCCTTATGTCTGACCCCACATAAACAGAAAACCCTCTATGGCTTTTCCAACTAACGCACAAGCCTTGCCCTATGATATGGAATATCACACTGTGAATAATGAGGAACACCCGTGAAGTCGTTTGCACTGGCTCGCTGGTGCCGGTTGCCTGAGAAAAGGACAGCGGATTAAATGAGCACTTGTGCTCCCATAAAAGGGACCACTGTGCTTGGCAGATGTGTAGCTAGCCTTTAGCATTAACATTTTGTGCATGGGCTTTGGAATCGCTTGTGCCGTTTGATGCCTCTGCCAAACACTGAGGGACTTGATGCTGCAGCGTAATCTGTTCATGCAAAATGCAGATTGGTTAGAAAGGGCACAGAGACTGTGTGGAGCTTTGGACTCGAGGAAAAACTAAGTTCTCACAGATGTTATGTGACGTCAAGGAGGACCTGTAGCTTATGAAATCTGCAATGCTTTTATTGGCACTTCAAGGTATAGTCTCATGGGAATGATAATTAGTTTGCATTTTTCATTAGTTATACTTATTCATTAGTTATAATGCACAGTTTGGTGTTAATTTGTATTACTTCAGTTATGGTCATTTAAACAGTATCAAAGGGAAACGTGGTGGCAGGCTGAAAAACTGAATGCCCTTGTCAGGACAGGAAGATATTTCATGTTCCTTAATCTTCTTGAGGCTTAAATCACCTTCATTCTGATTTGGGTTGTTCAGGGGTGGCAACACAGTGCTGCGACCACAGCAACCTTCAGTACAGGAAAAACAGCTTGCAGTAAAAATGATGACACTGAGGTGCGAAGTTGGCCTGAAGCTAGAGCCCTCACTGTTGAGCAAATGTTTAAATGTTGGCTAACAAACAAATGTAAGCGAGTTCACAGGTTCAACACTGTTTTCAACATAAGAGGTCTTCAAAGTGATTATGATTATTATTTTTTTGTTAATGATAAAGAAAGCTTATTACCAGTCAGTGGGCTAAAAGATGACACAGTGAGGTCACAATATCATCATTGTTTGATATCTTAATTTGCAATTTAACTTCCCCAGGGAAATCATAAGATATGGCAGTTACAAAAACCACAGGCTGCCTCTCTTTATTGACTCTGTTCCTCTCAAACAATGTGTTAACAAGAATACCCACCTTTATTTACCTCAGAGGGCCTTTTATCGTTTCAGCTCCGACTTCCAAGCCTGAGCAGTGTGCCAGGTGTGGTGCCTGATAATGTAATGCTCTACAGATAAAACCCAACTGTTACTGCAGCCTGTAGCTCGCTTCCTATTGTGAATCACACCCAAAGGGTTACATGCAGGCAACATCCTCAAGAATCCAGCTCTGTTCCAAAGCAGGAAATAATGACTGGGCTTCAATAGAATCACAGTGGAATTTGTGCTGTTTTGTTTAGATTACATGCCGAGACATGCGAGCAAAGTGCCGCTGCTATAATTTGGTGCATTTTAGAGATGCAGAGACCATGTTCTCTGACTGGGCGAGTTGACTTTATGAGTCAGTAAATCAAAATCACTACAAGAGACATCAGTTTACATTAAGCGTCTAGGAGGCAAACATGGAAAAAAGTTACTGATTAAAACGTGGCATGAGATAACATCCAATAAAGCACTCTAACACATGTTTCTGTCGAAAAGCCTTTGTACACCAAGGCAGAAGTTGGATGCATGTTAACATTAAGCCACCTCAAAGCACGAGAAACAGCATTTCTTTTAACGGTCCTTTGAGGCTTGCTCCCAAAGTGAGCCAATCCCATTAGGGAGTGAGATTTCAAGCAAAAATACCATTTAATTTTCACCAGTTTCTACAGAACTGTAATTCAATGCTAGCTTTAACTGGTGGAGTCTATGGTAGAACTTGTTTTCTTCTACAGAGAGCTTCAACAGCTTTTGTATTTGGCTTTGGTCATTTTCTAATTACAGAGTAGAAACTGTGCGACTAAGGTTTAACAAAACAACAACCAGTCACAAAAAGTAAATTCATCGACACTCGTTCTGGCAGAGAGCGCATCGGGTGGTAGCAGCGTATTATAGCCTGGATAGTTTTGTCTTTCATAACTTCAGGATGCTTCCTCCCGTATTTATTGTGTTGGTATGTTTTTCAGTCTTGATTAATTAAATTGTAGTTTTATTAGTCTGTTACTTATCACTAATTAGAAGATGTATGTGTGCGTGTTGCACCTTCACACTTTATGGGATGCTGATTGCTAACAAAGTTTGTTAGCCTTAGTTTATAACTTAGCATCTACGCTCCACCCAAATATGGTTACATCAAAAAACAAAATGGCAGCTGCAAAACGCCAGCGGGTGATATCACAATGGCTACGTCCATGTCTACCATGTACATGTGAAGTCTCAGTCAAAGAAAGAAGCTAAAATTCATATGAAGCTGTTCAAGATATGAAAATAACACAACAGCTTGTGTTGTACATTTTCAATTACACATAATGCTAATGAGTCTTTTCCTGTCACGTAGGCCCAGAATGTGCACACATATCAGCGGTCAGCTGGTCATCAGCTCCTGCACTGTGTGCAAAGTGCAACTTTTAATAGAAGACATGAGGCAACACAAACTGATCAGTTTTGTCTTTATGCTAGTTCATTGAGGTTGCCTTGGTGTGTCAGGATCCTAATCTTCATACAGACATTCTCTGTGTTCTGTAACCACAGGGCCTAGAGCACGCAGCCCTGTCCCGGAACAGTGATTAGCATATGTATGGGCCCTCTGCTCCTAAACTCCCACACAAAAGGCAGGCGGGCCGTGTAGCCACGAGGGCCAGGTGGTAAGCAGTGGGATTTCTCCTCGCTTCAGTCATAGCCTGGGGGACAGGTGCAAACAACTTCACCTCCATGCAGGGCTGAATTACAGCTCAAAGGAGAGGCTGACTTGAACTTGTGCAATGCACAACAAAAGAGTCTGTGGATCCTTTGTGTGCTGCTTGCTTCTGTTGTTGTCTCATAAAAAGAGCTGGGGCCAGGCACAACTTGTTAACAGGAAGTGGTCTATGACTATCCTTCAGGGATGGTTGTGCATTTAAGAATTTGAAAACATCCAAAATGTTTTTCATTTTTTCCACAGCTTCTAAAGACATAAATCTTAAAATTGGATTTTTATTTTAGCCTGCTTCAATCATATTTTTACAGGTAAATATGGTTAAGACCAAGGCAAACATCACAGAGTGCTTAAAACCCCCCACTAAGTCTAAAAGATGGGTCCATTTATTAACATTAGTCAAGATCCAATCACTATCAAATCAACTTTCCATTCTTGCCCAGTCTGTCCAGAATGCACAGGAACCCTGTAATTAGAGATGTTTACTTTGCACATAGCCAGCTCAAGAAACTTCGTAGGACCCACTCACCACTTCCTCAGCCTACACACAAAGAAATGCAAGGAGAATGAGGGGTTAAAGGGATGAAGCCCATGTAAATGAGCCTCGGCGGTCTTCATTCAGACACATGAAAGGCTTCTGTTAGCACAGAGGAGAGCAGCCCTTGTCATGATCATACATATTCAATATTCTTTCATAACAGAAACCCTCCCCCTACAAAAAAAGGCTCTTTGAGTGAAACTACATTTAACACTGAGTCACATGGCAAGATTAGTAGCTGATTATGTGTGGGCAGTTATCCAGGAATACTGTGGTCAGATTCAATGTGGAATCCATGCATATGCCTTATGAAGTGTTATAATGCATTAAAATGTTGTGCTTTCTGGGAATTTCAGACTATTCAGACAACTCTGTTAGGCCTACACTGGCAGCCGACTCCAGACTTCAACTATCAGATTAATATAACAAAAAAGTCTTTCGCCAGCACCAAGCACTATGACAGAAACTATGAAAGAAACCAAAAAATAGTTTTGGTACTCATGCCTGCAATTATTTGCTGGGAAAAATCATTAATTTGAAAAGTCCTCCTGGCCTCATGGTTGACAAAGTGGCCTTAAAATAAGATTATAATATTTTATGTCTTTATTTTCCAGTCAACTGTAAAAATAACTTTAAAAGGGCCATAAACCACACTCATTTAGACAGATATTATTGGGGCAAGTAATTGTGCATCTCCACTTAAATGCAGTATTTTGACTCAACTTTTCCAAACATTAAAGACTCTTTCACCGCCTAATATTGCACGTGCACGCAAAATGTAACACTGCAGAGGCTTAATACTGAGTTATGATGCATTAGTTAAAAAACGTCAGCTACTAATTTCCTTCTTATGTTGACTTCTCTGCTTGTAGTGATTTTTTTCCTCCATTGTATCCCCTATGGCTTAGAAGATGACTACAAAGAGTCCAAAATTCCAGTGTAAATGGGATTGTGACGTAATCACAGTTGTTACAACAAATGCAGTGACCACATACAAAGCTGTCTTTGACATCCAACAACAGAAAAAGAGCTAAAGCCTGAGCTTCAAACTCACAAGAGTAACTTGTACATATGTCAAAATCTTTTGAAAAGTTGCCCATGTTTCATTTGAATAGCTATTCAAATGAAACTGTTACAGTTAGCTAACTGCTGTTACAGTTAGCTAACTGTAACAGCATATACAACAGAACATTAGAAAATGATGCAAATATTTCCTAAATCAAATAATGATTTATTGCAGAATTGATTTCTAAAGTTCAGGAAGTTACTTTGGGCACCTCCTTGTTTCCAGAGAAAACCGTGTAATACATTAAAAAAAAAAAAATGTCCAGAGAGACATCAATTACAACACCCAGAGTTAATTTTGGAAGAAAATCTCCAATCACTAGGCTTAAAGGTTGATTAAATGAACGCCAGCATTGCGTAAAGGTTAAAGATTACTGTTGAAAAGAGTTAGGTTGAGTCAACCCCCGCAGGCCTACAGCCAAGGTAGGATTTTCTGAACACCGTGTACCTGTGTGGCTTTGTCTTTCATACAGGAAGGGTAGGGTCCATGGGAGTCCCGAGGCCACTGGCCAGTGAGGTATGGCCCTGTGATGGCGTCCAAGGAAGAAGCCCGTCGAATGGCACTTGAATTCCTCACCTGTAATTTGGATCTTTCTGCTGTAAAGTTAGAAAGAACAAAAAAACAGAATTAGACACACACGCATGCACACTGGCATCAGTGCATGTCATGATGTGCAATACTGCCAAACACCCTGAGGTATCTTTTGACTCTTCCTTGCTGAGTGTGTTAATAAGTTTCAACTGAAATGCTAACATTTTAGTGTAACAAATCACTTACTGCACAAATGCAACCAGGAACATGAAGCCATATTTTGAATGACAAACCAAACCCAGTAGTTACATTTTTATCTAGAAATAAAAGGAGCATGTAAATCGATGTCAGTTATAATCAAAACATACTGCTTTGATTATAAAAAAAGCAAAATTAAAAACAACAACAACAAGAAATGTAATTAAACATGGCTTCAACTAACCAAATGAGTTTGTGGACCAATATCTTCTAGTTTTGAAAGTATGGACAGTATGATGTGTTACAGCAGAGCAAAGAGAAGGCTTGCGACCTGAGGCAAATGTAAATGGCTGAGCAGCAGTATCTGATATTATGAGAATAACCTGCTATGAGCTGGAGCAGTTAAGCACACGCCACCCACATAAGAACTCATAAACAACCACAATGCACATCAATACTGCCTGCATCCACTCTGCATTCCTGCAGTGCCACGCAGTTAAAAACAAAAAAACATGTAAAGGTATAAGCTCGAATGTGCTTAGAGACTGCATTACATTTATTAGCCTCAATTATACTTGTAGTAATTTCTAAAAAAAAGCAAGTGTACATTCTTTCTTTCATTCCCATATCAAAAGCAGAGTAAAGGAACAGAACGATGAGCAGGAAATATGCTTGTTTACTTTACTCCTTGCCTGAGCAGGCTAGGGCAAGGGCCTTTCCAACAGACACACAGACTAAACTATCTCCATGAGGCACCTCTCTCCTACTAGAACTACACAGCCATTCATTGTTGCTCTTTGTTCGCAGAATACACAGGCCTACACACCCAAAGGTATTGCCTAAGTAAGCTTACTGGGCTACAGTAAAAATTCCCTGAAGCATTCTAGACAAAGGAAGCAGGCTAAATTTCTATCAATATTTATATAGTCCAAGCCAGTGCTCTCAAAACTGGGATTGTAGTTATTTTCCATCATTTCCCCACTTGCCAGACTAGAATAATCTCCCGATGAGAAAAAAGAAACAGTATGAAAGAAGCCAAGACATCAAAAAAGTCTATCTGCTGATTTTTTTCATGGGTAAAGTAAGTGTATGTCAAATTAAAGAATTATTTTCAGGTTGAACTTCCCTTCGCAGTTCAGACAGCAAGCTGTGATGAAGTCTTTGCATTTCCAGGATGGTGAATTATTAGCTGTAAGGCAAATGTGATAACAAACATGTAGTTCTCTTTTGCAAAAGTATAGGAGAACTGTTCGCCCCAGGTTTGCACAGGGATGCGCGAGACTGGTTGAAGAGAAAATTTGGTTAATTTAGCGTGATCTACAATTCTACTCCTTTTGCGTGACAATTGGCAGGTTTTCTAAGTCATATGATAGCAAATTGAATGCGTTTGGGTTTTAGACAAAACAAAAGACAAACCTAAGACCTTCTCAGGCAAGTGCATTTTAAGAATAAATCACTAAGTTTTCCTATTGGTACCAGGCTTAAAAAGAGAGACTGTTTCTTAGACATGGTTTAAGCCTAATCCTAGTTTAGAAACCCTTGTAATGGGACACTTAGGCTTAATCCAAGTTAATATGGCAAATCTACTGAAAGTGCCAACATGTATCAAAAGTGAAAATGCACTGACTTTACCATAATTTTTAAACTGACATCAATTAATTCAAAGTATTTAGTTGAGTTTGAAAAGCAAAATGCGCTCCGATTTTTCCTTTTTCCTTTTTTAATCACGTTGAGGCACCAGCTAAAATCTTATTCTCAACTTGCACATTGATAACAAGGATAATGGATAACCTCGTACTGGACATAAGGACATAAGCATAGGGGGGATTTTTATTTTGTTTTGAGGTTTGTTTGTTTTTAAGACATAAGATACAACCAGTTAATTAGTTAATGCAGTCTTGCTCAATTATGGCAAAAATAATCCCAAATACTTGGCAAATATAAAGTATCTATATGCTGCAATAGCAGCACCTTTATGTAAAAATACATATTTAGCTAACAAATGTCTTTCAGACAGAAGATTTATTTTAAATGCACAGTAGAATTGATTTACCTGCCTGATTAAAGCAAACTGCTTTATGTTAAAAATAAACAAAAAATAAATATAAAGCACCCTGGTGGAGAGTAAATCTGAGATTTCAGGGCGCAACAAAAAGTAAAGCGTAGGGTGCTGGAAGGCAAGACGACATCGTCAATATTCACAAGATACCAGAGATTTAGTTTCAACCATAATGAGAGGGGAAAAAAGCAAATAAAAATAATCACTTAACTGCACAGCCCTAAGCTAATATATATCTCCAACAACCCTACATGTGTAGAAACAGTTATAAAAGGATAAATGGAATTAAAGAAGTCTTTAAAACACTAAAAATGAGAACTAAGCTAATGGTGAGCTAATGTATTCATTGCTGTGTGTAAACAAAGTAATGCTCTTCTGTATGTACAGTTCAGCATAGGGGTGGGCAATAAAACGAAAAGATGATTATGACAAAAAACTTTTCTTCAGTGAAAATTTGAGATACAGTAAATATCATTTGTTTGTATTCTTTAACACTTGAAGGTTTTGAATGGTCAGAGTTAAGGTTTTCGTTTATTATATACACTGTATTTAAAATGCAGCAGCATGGAGATCTACAGTACATTTATCATGTTCAGCTTCACACATTTTCACTTAGGAGTAAAAAATTTTTTTATTTTTTTATTTTTTTAAAGTGACTTGATTTTATATCTTTATATATCCACTGACGGGGAAAAATTTTTTCCCCCATATCACCCAGTCCTAATTCAACATCCTGTTCCAAAAACATCACGGCTGTGATGATTTCATGTTCTGATTGTACTGTGGAAGCAAAAATTGTATAATTGTGTGCTAGAAATTCTCAAAGTGACATGACATTTAAGACACATTGATCGGATGGCGGTGCAATCCTGAATAATAAAAACAAAAACAAAAATAAAACAACCCGCTGGATCAGGTGACAACGTTTCAGTCCAGCTAGCAGGGAAACTAATATATAATGGAGGACATTAAAAGCAAAGTGGCAGCAGTTTGGATGTTTTTTTTCTTTCTTTGTTCTTCGGGGGGGGGGGGATTAATCTCGCTATATTATTTTTGGAGAAGCCTAGTTACATTTATGATAACAGAACGTGTTGCTGTCTGGTCCATATCTGGTACTTATGTGTGAAGTTATGCACAAAAAGAAGAAATTAGCATGACTATATATATGACAGCAGTATGCAGTAGATGCTTATTTATATGAAACTTCTGCAAATACAGATTTTTTCAGTTTTACTAAATAACGTAAATTTATATTGTTAAATATATGCATCACATTGTACTTTACAAAGCTAGAAAATATTTAACACAATATTTTAGATGAACCTTATGTTATCCTACATAAAAGAATGTTTCTCACTGTGAGGAAGAGAGGGAAAACCAGAGGTTATTAATTTAACACCAGTATCTGATCATTAAAAAAGCCAAGGTATCTATATCTTACCTTAAAAAGGGCGCGGGTCTGACAATTTTGAAATTTAGCATTTGAGCATGCACTGCCATTTCACACAATGTAAATGAATAGATGATAAAATTAAGTGTGATTGACATCCGAGTTTGTAACTGTGTGCGTCTTTGCAGGCTGAGAAATTGCTTGTTAGCACAAAAAACAGTAAAATAAATTCAGATACATTAATATAATATAAACATTATTCACATCTGAGTCCAGTGGGTATATTTCACAACAAGCTAGTATGAACAGGTTTGAATGCATCTCACTGAATGAGGAACGTATGTGCTAACAAATCCCCCATTTATGTGTGTGGACTTAAGAATGAGCAACCTTTAGATCAAAGTTGAGGGTAAACTTCCAGGTGCTTCAAAATGTCACATGCATAGAGATGAAAGTACAGGAAACAGTGCAGTTGTGCTACAGTCCACCGATTCAGACCACATTCATTTTCACATTTGGTCCTACTCTGCAGTTTGAATAGCTGACAATGAAGCAGGGCCATTTCAGCACAGCTGGCACTTTGACTTTCATTGTGGGGACAGTGTGGTAAAAGATGATGTCATGTTGGTGAACCTAAAAGGTCATAAGGTGAAATATAATACTCTTAACTCTGTCCACCATCATCAGGCTAAGATCTAAAATCATGTGAACCAAAGTCCATCACCACACCCGTGGCACTGTAAGCCACTTTGGACGGAGTTTTCCACCAAATGGCAAGCATTATGTCTATGAGTGGGTTCAAAGTACTACAGTGTATGAGAAATTATACACTGCACAGACTATTGCTGTAGTCAAATCACACTGAGCTGCAGCAACGAAAGATAAAGTGAACAATTTTTGCTCATATTGAGGGCTTTTCCTGGCTTAAAAGGGGCCTTTGCATGGGGATGACTGTACGTAAACACCTGACTGGTCTGCAAAGCAAAAAGTCTGTTACTTAACGTAGCAGAAGTCTATGCATTTTGCACTTGGACATTGGATAAACAAAAAACGTATTTTAGGTTTGAGTAAACTACCAAAAAGCATGTTAAGATTTTGTATACATGCAAAAATTTTGATCTATTAACAAAACAACAACAACAACAAAAAAAAAAAAAATAACAGCACAGTAGATCTTGTGTTTGTAAATCGAGTTTTGCAGTCAGAGGTAAGCTTGTGTCAGAACGTGACAGTTCTGCAGTAGCATCTCTTTATTAACAACGTGGAAAACTCAATTTAGTGCCACATGGCATCCACATTTACCCCAAGTATTCCTGACCAATAAATGCACTGTACTGGAAAACACCTGCAAACATGTTTTCAGGTGTCTTTAAAGAATTACTTTCTGAAATGTGAAACTATAAGCAAAAGTGAAAGACAAACTTAACCCAATCTCTTAAAATATTTCTTTTTTAATTAAAGTTCCATTTTCAAAAACAGATGACTGGGCTGTCTTATTGAGTTTACTGTGATTAGAATTTGCTGATCAGTGGAAATAAATATCACCTTCACATGGACACTATTTTACACTTTTTTTTTTCAAGAAAAAAAAAATCATCTCTAGGAAACACTTTCTATACATTTTATATAGTAAGGCTGGCATTACCACAAAAATAATAATGATGCACTTTATTTCATAAAAACAAACAAAAACAAAAAACTGGAGTTCAAACCCATTCAGAGGGCAAACTGGACTCACTGGTGGACAGGGTCTGGCCTAGGCTGCATGCTCGACACCATGTTTTTACACTGTAGATCAATTTCTATTGATATTTTATGTAACAGGGCTAAGAACTGGCTTAAGGTCAAGGACATAAAGTGCAGCTCTAGAAGACGTGAGCTGTGAAAAAGAAATCCGACTATAAACCCTGCCTTGTATAAGCGAGCAGTCAGGGAACAAAATCTAGACTTTCGGGATCACTGCAGACTACATGTAAATATTGTATACAATCTTGCTGTTTTAAATGGGGGGGGGGGGATCTCAATAATGCCAACAACAATTATTAACCCTTGGCCCATACTTTTCATGGACAACACTAATAACTGTATTTTTCAAATTAAATTACACCACTGACCAGGATGCCGGGTAATGCTAGCTAACAATCTGCTGGGAGGGAGTCTGTTGTTGCTTTGGGGATCCGTGAACACAGATGGACGCTGAAGAAACAACAGCAACAAGCCTAATTTTGCGTCATTTCTGGTCATGCTGCCTCTGTGCCAGACTTGCCCTGGAGGTGAGGTTTAGGTTGCCCCACCCACCCACAATTACAGTGAACCAGGTAGGACAAAGACAAGAGTACTCAAGACTGACAGTTGTTTTGCATGACGTCAATACAATTTGTGTCACCAAAAATTGTAATTTGTCCAAATGGATTTTATCATGAAGCTGAACTTCTTAGTGCTTATGTGGGAAAGTTCAGCTAGATGTTAACTGTGACATGACCCATTAATCCGTGAATTTCTCTAGTTCATGTTGAGTGTTTTCACCTTTGTTATCCTGGTGAAAATAGTCAGGGGGTGCATATGACTGTGACACTACTCGCACAAAGCCTCGTCAACACAAGTTACTATCCAGTGAGGACATCCTGGATAATCCTCTGACACTTAAACAAAATTTGCTTAAAAAAAAAAACAAAAAAAAAAACTTAATGCTTGATTCATTGTGATCTGAAACAGGTGGCTGAGCCCATAAACTCATCAGGAAAGTATTTACTGGGGTCAGGAAGGAGAGAGGTTTTTCCATAGACATTTATAGAAGCGCAAGTCTATTTGGAACCACAGTTATTGCCCCCTGGAGGTCGTTAAAAGAATGCAGATATATCTATGGTCAGTGTAAAATACTGCATTGGTGAAGCATTTCTAACGTAACAGGGAAATTCTGCATACTTGTCACTAATGAGGTAGGTCACACAACTTCAACATTAATGCACAACTCTGCTAGCTCACCAGAGCTACTTCACAAGGAATGTGCTACTGTGCTCAGAGCTCATAGCCCTTTTTACTCTTCAAGTGTAACTCATCAGATCATTCTCTAGGCAGAACATTAGACTACAGAGAGGCGGCTATATCAGAGCCAAAATTTGTTTTACACATTTTTAAAAAAAAATAAGTACACCAGTAATTGGGGTAAAAAGAAAAAAGCTGCATATGGTACCTGACAATCAGCCAATGCCCGGAAGAAACTTTGCCTGACACAAAAAATGATTTGACTTATGAATAATGGGCTGATTAACTTCATTAATTTCAATCTGTCTGCTTGACAGTTTACAATCATAAATGTCTGTGTTTTACTTACTTTTGTAAGTGAAATAAAAGTGACAGGCATCTTTGTGTCATATCTTTATTTTAATGATCAATAACTTATTCTGGCAATCTTATCGGTTATTTGTTTCAGTTGTTTTTCCACCTTTAAATTGATCTATATGCCACATTTTTCACTTCCGGGAACCATGAGACCACTGATGTGGCCTATAGTACTTGTCATCTGACGCCTCACAGGCGTGTTTGTACTGTGGGGTCACATCCGTGAACGAGGGTCAAGCCTCTATCATCATCACCACTGACATGGGACACTAGTCTGGGTTAGAGGTTGACTCTCTCAGAGGACCGAGGTATGCATGGCATGCCAACAGAGCAGGGGATCAACACCAGCTCAGGTGAAATTCACCATGCTTGGTAAAGCTGCCCACTCAGTTGTTATTGAAGAGACTTAGTTTCCTGCCTTGCATGCTACACTAGTCAAGGCTGGAGGTCATCTCATTCAAAGAACTGAGGAATGTGAAACACGTCACAAACATTAAATTCCACACACTACTCCATAATAACTATCGTGCTGCATTGAGAAAAGAGGGCACCCATTTAGTTAAAGGTAAGAGGGAAAATCTATTAGAATTTGACAAATGGAAGTAACACTGCCCCAGCTGCTGAGGCAGGAGTAGTCACTTAGGTTAACCAAAGCAGAATGAGCCTGTTTTGCCTCAATATACAGGAAAAGCAGGCCTTTCTTATCACAGAGTGTTTCAAACACTAGCTTGACAGAGCGTGGTTAGGAGTGTTTTTTCTACAAAAACACGGGGGCTACAGAAAAAGTAGTATTCTTTCAGCAAAAAAGAAAAAGTGCACTGCTGGCCTGTGAAAGCATACTGCTACAGAAAACCGGCCACAGGGTCAATATTTGGCAGGAGAAGCAGCCAGTTAAATAAGGTTTAGTCAGTGAAGCACTGGGTGCTGCCTAAACTCTCATATGCGCCTTCACTGCATCTCCATATCTCTTCCAAAGATCAACTGGGCATGACATGAAACAACATAAGGCTATCTGCTATCTCTGCTATCCATGTGCAAGGCAGCATGGTGAGGTTTAGCATATGTTCAGTGTACATGCATCTATGTATGGAGTGAGAGTCAGTCTAAGCAACACCTGACCATTTCTCTCGCGTGGCTTCTCCTGGGAGTGACGTGGCCGCTGTTATAACTAAAATCAGGTCTTTCTGCCAATTCTCTCCTTTCAAAAGAGCAAATAAAGTAAAGGAGCCAGTATTTCACTCGAGCCTCTTTATGACTGCATAACTGCACTTAAAGATAGGCTTAATGCATAAAACCTCCTTCAAAGCAAGTGCCAGCCTGACTCCAGACTTACTTGTTACCCACCCCAAAAAAATAATATGCGATCACATTTTAGCACATTTAATGGCATGACTATACACCACACAGTGACAACATAAGTTAGGCTATCAAGACAAGTCATCCTGAATCAAACGCACGTGGTGAGCATTTGTTGACCCAGCACAGACAAAGTTGCTGAAAATCTTGTTTTTACCTCTGGAAACTGGAGAGTCTGGGGGGCAAGACGACTCCTTATTTTCGGGGGACAGTCTTTGCTTAGCATTTGCACTTCCTGAACTGAGTGTCGGACTGGAGGGGGGGCTGGAGCCCCGGCTGTGGCTCGTGGCTCCTCCGCACAGGGTCTGTGGCCGCGTGGGACTGCTCTGACCCGCACGAAGGAGCTGGTAGGGCACAGTGGCACGGATGGGGTGCAAACGGCAGCTGTTGTTGTTGAAGGAGCCGGGGGAGCCCGCATTGCTGCGTCTGACCCTCGGCTGCTGAAGCGAGTTGCTGGGGGCTGACATCCTCAAAGTGACTGTAATTCTTATCGCAGTGAAAAAAAAAAAAACACGTACTGCCAAAGTTGCTGTTTTTCTGCAGAAGGAGATGGTGGTGGGGAGAATGGGATGGGGTGGGGGCGGTAAGAGAAACATTAGCTTGTTAGCAAAAAACAAAACAAAAAAACAAAAACGTTAGCTTCCTTTAAAAAAAATCAGCTCATTCGTTCGAAGAAAAAAGTAGGTCAAAGACGTATTATTACGGGATAAACTTACCTGTTAGATACTAACAAATGCCGTCGTAAGCTGCAAACACAACATGGGCAACTTTAAAAGTTGTTTTGTAATACTTCTCATTACGTTTAATTCGTGTTTTCCAGCTCTCTCTGCGTCTTCCCCATCCTGTCCACTCACTCTAAATGACAGTTCTTTCTACCAGACTACTGGCTGCTGCCTGTGGGCGGAACACAACGCTCAATTCCGAGCGTATGATTGGACACTGGGGGTGTACAGTAACGACGCTGATTGGTCCAAATTTATGTATTGCCTATATTCTCAGCCAATTATATCTGTAAATATTTTATCGGTACATTATTATTATTATTATTTTAATTACATAAAGAGCATATAGCTCCAAAATAAATATTAAAACTTTGAATTAATAAAAACTTGTAAAATGACTTCATGACATTATTCATTATTTTGTCAGCTTCAGATGTAATTTCACACTGAGGTGAATGGCTTTTCCTGCAGGCACCCTCTGCACCTCTTTACAGGCAGTGTAAACTTAGTCATCAATTTCAGCTCCACAGGAAATTTGGACCACCTCAAAGTCTATATTTATTAGCTGTTGTCCCTATATGACTCACTTAGCTCCTTATTTTATTGTATTTAGATTGTTTTGCAATCTAGATTTTTTTTTTTGTTCTACTTTCTATTTAACTGGCAATATGAGAAGATATTTCGATACATTTTGTCACATTGTATTGCTTTATTGAGCTACTTCACATCATTTAGTTTGTCACACCCAACCAGTTTATCTTAGCCTCATTTAGTGCACCGCCCACTAATCCAGAACCACCTTGCTTTGAGGAAACAGTGCTAAACACTGCAGCACCATACCTGTTAATCTCATTTATCAAGCGGTTTCCCTTTTGCAGAGGACTGGAAAGTTTATATCTATATTTGATTTTAAAAAACATATATATTTATACGAATCAACTCTGAGCAGCCTTGACCTTGTTTCACCTACTTTCCTTGTCTCTGTTAATGATACTGTGCATAAGTGACTTGAGAGCTTGCTTATGTGACTTGACTCAGGTCAAATTCCTTTTATGCTTAAAGATATTTGGCAAATGAATGTGTGTGGTGAGACGGTTGGTCATCTGTTCCTTTTCCAATGGCAGAATCTCACTCTCAAACTTCAGGCCAGCTCCAGATGACAAAACATCTTTATTCCACGACAACTGGCCAAACTACATTTGTTATGTTTAGAAACATAAAAGTGAAAGTTCCAGAAAAGCAGCCAACTTGGAGTGGAATTATTTGTGTGCAAGCTCTTGTTTAGAAAATCGGGATGCTCAAAATCTATTGGTTTTTTTGTTTGTTTCTCACCATCTTCCTGAATGCACAGATTCTGTGGGAGTTCCCATGGGAGAATAATGAGTGACTCAATGAACAGAAAGAGTGAGCATGTGACAGAAAACCCACGCTAACTGCGTCTATGAAACATAATAATGTAAAAATAAGCCTTATAAGGTTATGGAAAAACACCCCCATTCAGCAGTGCTCTAATTTGTCAGTCAGAATTTATTTCAAAGGGAAAACACAAGAAACAGTGAAAGGATGAAATTCCAGCCAATCTGTTTTCGGGATGCTACACGACTTGCCAATTTGTCAGCTCCACTCCAAAACAGTTCACAAAAGGGCACGCAGACTTATAAACCTCCCACACTGAGAAAAAGATTCTGGTGAAAGCAGCATACAGTAGTTCCTGTGCCCCCCTCCCATCACCATCACCACCTCCTCCTCCTCACTCCATGACTAAGTGATTTAGCCAGCTCTAGTGCAGACCGCCTCTCACTTACAATGCCTCCTTGGGTTAGTGACTGTGCGGGGAGGGTGGCAGAGAAAGAGAGAAAGCCCATTTACAATGTGGTTTACACACAGCCGCTCCCCCCACCACAGACAGCGCCCATCCTTGGATTGATGTGTGGTATGCATAGTTTTTGGGTGCAATTTGGACACCAGAGGGAGAGAGAAAGAAAGAGAGGGCAAGTGTGTGTGCACAGGGTGCAGGAGGGGGTGTGCAAGGCTCGGGCTCTGTTCGCTCGCCCTCTCTTTGAGTCAATAGTGTTCCGGCAGCTGAGGTTCTTTATGAGGGGAACAATCTGGAGGGTCTTGTCAGAGTGCCGAGCAGCTGCTGTTTTCTGGGGCGCTTCTTTCATAGACCACAGGCCTGGAGTGGGCTGGTGAATAAAGACGCACCCTCCCCACACTCTCCGCCTCACCCATCACCACTCCTACTTTCTCCAATTCCTCATCCTCCCCTAGCCACCCCACCCGCACTGCCCCTGCCCTCCACAATGCCAGATGCAGAGTGGCAAAGAGGAACATGAAGAGAGCAAGAAGACTGTTATTGTGTGCTAAACTCCCCACCGTCACCCGGGGTACCGTCCTTTACCCCGAACAATGCTTTGATGAGGTATGTGAATATCCTTTGTAACACAGACGTTATACAGTACAGCGTATTAAAACAAGAGCCAACAAATGTAGCTCAGACATATTGGCACCTGTGATTACATCTTTACATTCTGATGTGTGAGTGGAAAACTTTTTTTTTGTAAGAGATCACTATAAATCACAAGATTCCTGATTCAGGCTAAACTGGAAGAGGCTGAATGCAACAGAGCCTCTTGTGTTTGATTTTCATTAGCAGAACATCGAGTGTGCATTCGCTCCCTTTCGGTCATTGATTCAATTAGTCAGATCAGTCACACACACTGCCTCCCTTCTTAATACAGGGCTCAGTTACAATGTTACATTCACTAGACTATATAACTTAACATCATTTCATTCTATTCAATTCAAGCAGCCCGTTTAGAAAAGGACATCGCTGCCACCGTCGCCCCATTGTTGGCTGCCGATTGCAGAGGTGAACCTGCTGGTGTTTGGCCTCAGTTCCTGACAGGCGTCTCCTGTTTAGCTGCTGTCTGAAGGCACAAGATTCCCTGTAGTGTCCAGCTGCATGCATTTACACGTACACGCTGACACTGGGCACTCTGTGTGGTCTCTGTAACACACATATGAAGGTCGGTTAAAACAAAACATGCAGGTAAGTGTACAAAAGCTAGTGTAGAGTTTGCACAGCAAAAAACAAAAAAACAAGGCGACAACTAAATAATAATTTTTAAAAAACTAATGCACGAGGGAGCAGGCTCAAAAAAATTGTGGTAATGTAAGCTGCTCTTGTTCGTATTTGCGCTATTGTTCGTCCTCCAGGTTAGCTCCCCTGGCAGAGAAGACAGAAATCACAATATGCACAGACTTGGTTTCACTCAAATACAAAAACACAGTTAAAAACAATGAAAAACTAACAGAACTGTTGTTTGTGCTTCTGTATGTTAGCCTTGTTTTCGTTGCTTCGTTTGGGGTTTTCTTTGCTTCTTCCTCTTCATGGTGAAATCTGCCATTGTTCCCTTTCTTGTTAAAGCCAAATTTTAACCACACAGCATTCTACCTATTCATAGTGTCTGAGCAACTTCTGCCTTCAGTAAATTCCAGCAATCTTTTACACCACACAGCCGAAAGGCTATACAAAGGGAACAAAGACTAAAATAAAATTTGGTTTCCAGTGTAATGCGAGATTTATTTTTAAATTATTTTGCTCACACTGAGTATCTATTAGAGCTGTTAAAAAGTGAACTGCTTAGCTCAGAAGTTAGTAGGTTCAGGCATCAGACTGACTTTCTGGAACAGCCATCCCCTTCAGATCATCTGCCTCAATAACTGCATTTAAATCTCGACTGAAGCCAAATTTATTCTAATGTCGGTCTACGTCTAAGTTATTAACTGTGTCTTTTGTTGATTCTTTGTCTGCCCCCTCGTAATCTGTAATACCATTTTCTAAGTTGTTTCTAGGATGACTTCCTTTTTTCTTTTAAATCACATGCTGTGCACCACTTTGGTCAATGCCTGTTTTGTAAATCTGTTACATAAATAAATTGACCCGACTTGCTTAAGTGCTGCATATCTTTCAGCATTCATTTAATTTTTCTACCTCTTTTTTTTTTTGGCTATGATTGATTTTGTAAAAGTACCTCATATGACACAATGCAAAACCTTTTAGCAAACTTTAAGAGAGACTGTTCTGAGGTTATTTATTGTTTATGTTAAAGAAATAAAAACATGAACTTCAGCAGCAGATGCGTCTGAAGAGTTTCTGAGCACATGCATCCCTCCTACCTGAACCAGCTGAGCATGTGGCCAGCATGGCCACCATGTCGACAGTTGTGACACCAGGTAAACCAGTTATTAAACTGAGCCAGTTTGTTCTCCCTTGTCAGGTCCACTTTTTCATCTGATTTACCAGTTCCTGCAAAAAAACAAAAAAGAAATAAAATATCAGTAAAGTTATAATGTTATCCTATTATGAGCAATAAGGAGAAAAGGCTTGACACTAAATGTCCAGGTGCTACCTGTGCTTAAATGCAGATCAAAGTCCACACATTAACTCAGGTAAATGCTCAGTTAAGTGTTACAGCCACTTAAGCTGCTGCAAGATGTGTGCCTGTTACTGGAAATATCAGCTGAGCATCTGTCCACATAGTCCAGTTTACCTTGGCAATTGGAAACAGGTGTGCCCATGTTCATGAGGCAGAGGGCACAGCGTGGCAGCGGTTTCCTGCAGCCAGGGCAACTTGTGACTTTTGACTTGGTGGGTGAGCCGCTGACACCATATTGGCTGAAGCCGCGGCCTTGGTGAGGTATTGTGGAGCAGCTGTAGGAGATGGACTTCCCACAGAAGTTGCAGCTCACAAACACCTGCCAAAGAACAAACACAAAGGTCGGCTGATAAGACCCGGTGAACATGAAGGTAAAACCAACAGCCGCATGCAGACCAGCTGTCTGGATTTTATTTTTAAGGAAGAGTGAGATAAGTACTTGATAATACAGCAATAATTCCAACAGGCGTAAGAGTGATTATTGGAATTTCAGCAATGCAATGAAGCACTGCCAAGATTTAGCTTAGATGTAATCACATGTTAAAAACCCTTTAATACCAGAATCTATTGAAAAAAACATTAATTACTTAAATCAACCAATGTGGAGTATGCATAGTATCAGGAACAGATTTCTCCAATACAAAAGGAGAAACAGCACAGACTATACTGACTATACCACCAGGTTTTATGACAAGAAACAGAGGAGAGCTGTGGGTGTTATGAGCTTGGTACAAACTCTACTTGTAGTGTAATAAACAGCACAACCGTCCTACTTTCATATAAGGGTAGTTGTACGTAATACAGTAAGAAACAAGAACAAACACAGAAACAAGACAGACTGCTTTGAGCGTGCAGGTGCTGGATCACGTCACGTGATTTTATGACAGGACACTTTAACACTGTTTTACTGAGAGAATAAAAACGTATCAAATTTCACCTCTAACGTTTTTTTAACTAAACAACAACAACAACTGTACGGTGATGAAATATGTCAATGCTGGTACTAATATCAAATTTATAAAAACTGGCATTTCATGGGTTGACAATAGCTTTAACCCACTTCATCTTTTAAATCTTCCTGAAACAAAGCAAAGCGACTGAGTCGATTCTTTGGGATGACACTATAGTGCCAAAAAAAGACTGTAACCATCCTCCAATTGGGGGATGTACAACTTGTCCTGTCCCTCCATGGTTGAAGTCTGTAAAGTCCAAACAGCAAAATGCAGAAGTGACAGAATCGACTGTTCCTGTAATGGCTGTGGTTGCTCTAAAATCAAGTAGATTTTAAAATGTACAAAAAAGCCAGGAAAGCCTGATTTTTACAGATAGTTTTACCTTAACAACAACTGTAAAGTGGGTGTTTTACTAGTCTGTTAGCACGAATTTCAAGACTTCAAAATACACAAGTCCAAAACCACGAGGTCAATGTGGCTACTTCCATCATTCATATACAGTCTATGTTAAACTGTTATCATTTTCAGATAATATAATGTCACCACGGAATCAGTCAATAACTTGATTTTGTGATGAACCACTATACCACATTCTTTCCCTTCACATCTCAATTCACAGTTGGAGATGGCACTCCCTCTCTGGTTCTTGCCGTTTTTAGCATATTTCAAACCCATGCATTGAGCGGTTGGAATCTGAGATGTGGGTGAAGTTACACTACATCGATTTCAGCGCTAAAATCACCTGGGCTAGTGGTTTGGAGCTGGGGTCCAGCTTGCCTCTGTGGATATCAAACTCAGCTCGTTTGTGCCAGAATCTCCAAGCGTCCAGCAGGTTACGGTAGTTTTCAATCCAACACTGGACTCGAGGGTCTTTCAGCACTTCGCCCGGAGAACCCTGTAGAGAGAGATTATTTAGGCTTGTAAGACATTTCAACTTCAGCGGGGGTTCTGCTTGGGAAGGCAGCCATGCCCTTTCTTCTCATCTCTACTAGTTAAATATGTATGTGAGGTACGACATTTCTGTAGCTGTAGGCAGCTTTTGTCTTTTCACAAGCAGGTTAGAACAAGAAAATAAAATGAAGAAAACCCAGAGAGCTGTTTTACAGCATGAAAGGTTACAGACCTGTTCAGCCACTTTGATGTCTCTAGTGTTACTGTACCAGAAACAAGTGCACAGCAGCAAGCAGCTCCACCAAGGCTGTTACTTGTATTGTTACAGTAGGTGTTAGCTGTGAACTTTCACAAACAAAGAGGCAAGTTTTAGCATGTGCACTGATCTTTCAAAGGGTATGGTCAGACAGACAGCTCCTTTCTCTTTATTTGATGCACTCTAGTGTTTGTTTAATTATGGGAGTAGTTCACAACAGCCAGAATGAGAAAATTAGAATGAGGGCAGCATCGTTTTTAGACACAGTGGCAGCTTTCACATATGCACTGCAGGGACAGGGTTGCACTCGAGAATGCAAAAGTCCGATCATATCAGACTATCTGATGTGTGGTTATATTTCAGGGCATTCACCACTGCCTCCTTTGTGCTACTCAGCTTCCATAACTAAACCACATGTAGTACTTATGACACATGTAGTACTTATGACTAGGGATGGGCACCGGTGTCCGGTGCCATGATGGCACCGGTTCTGACATAAACGGTAGTAACCAGACCGAAAAGCAGCGCACATTTCGGTGCTTTATTTCGGTGCTTTTTTATACACTTCTAGCCAATCATTTTACGTTTCCCAGGATAGTAGGCGGGGCCAGGTACGTACGTTCAGTTAGAGCAGAGCTACAGATTAAAAATGTCCAAGGCGAAGCGGTCAGAAGTCTGGCTGTACTTCACAGCAAAATATGCAAACTCAGCAGCCTGCAACAAGTGCTTTAAGCTGATACTGTCAAAGGAGGTAACACCTCAAATCCGATGAAACACCTGGCGACGCATAGCGGGTTTTTTTAAAAGCCGAGAAATGCGCCGTATTTGATAGCTTGCTGCGAGACCTCACACTGTGCACGTTGGGTGGGTTGCCAGTTATCGGACCCGGAGCAACATCCCCCAAAAACACGAAGAATAGAGTCCTGGCCCCTAGCCCTGCCAGTGTAGCAGAAATGATGAGGATGATGATGCAGCAGCAGCCGTTCTTCTCTGCGTGAGTCGCTTAATGTTGTTCGAGTGTAATTTACGTTGAGTAGGCTAACCACGTTATTACATTAATGCATGTAAGGTGAACTAGCAAACATCATCATAGCTACATGCGGCTGTCCTCTTGTTTGATGGCAGATACTCCCTTCACCCTGGACAAAAAGGCTAAAATGACCAAAGAAAAAGTGGAAAACAGATAAAACATTAGAGGTTTTTGGACAAAGTTTGTGTTTTTTTTCCATTGTTTAAGCACTGCTTCCAGCCAAGAGTGATACCATATATGCCCCATAGCTGCAGAAAAGGCTAACATTGTTATCATTTTACAAAAAAACAAAACAAAACAGCTGAACATGAAAGGTTTTTGGACAAAGTTTGTGTTCTCCATTCTTTAAGCACCGGTTCGAGCACCGTTTAAGCACCGGCACCGTTTCAAAAGTACCGATTTGGCACCGGTATCGGATAAAACCTAAACGATACCCATCCCTACTTATGACACATGTAGTACTTATGACACATGTAGTACTTATGACACATGTAGTACTTATGCAAAAAACATCCAATTCTGGATGTTTTTGCATTCATATTAGTGTTTCTCAAACAATAAATTCTGTGAGAGCAAACCATCCAAGTATGATGTAAGAAATTAACACATCTATCATTAATTTACTAAACATGCTCGTATTTTGAAAGTTCAGTCACTGCCAACCATCTTGCTCTGAAATATCCTCCTTCCAGCTCGTGGGCCACTCTGACCAGGCCAGCAGGTGGAGAGCTGGTTGACATAAACAGACATAAAGCTAACTTGACAGCAGAACAGAATAAGAACTAACATCGCCAACTGCAGTCCAAAAAGGTGGAACTGAATTTTTTGACACAAAATAGTTGAAAATTAAAATATGCAAAATGCAAAAGAAAGAGAATAAATTGTGAGAATAAATTTCCGTACAACAATCAGAGCGCAAATATGTGCCAAAAGCTATTTGCTCAGTCTGACGTACTTGTGTGTACTGGTTTATTTTGCTTTGTGTATCTGTGTGTGTGTGTATTATTTGTCTGGCTGACAGAGCTACTGTTCATCTTGACAAAGAAACTTATACAATAGAGGCTCATTCTCAAATCTCATGTGCCCTCTCCATTCTAAGCAGGTTTGTGTGAATGAGTGTAAAAATAAGCAGTTCTGTGTAATTTGTCTCTGTACCTTCAGCATGCAGAAGCTGGCAGTCTGGACATCACCAGTTCGGTCCACATAGCTCTCCATAAGATCCACGCCATCTTTAGTTAGTCCGGTGAGCAAAATGCCCTCCAGGTTGCCCGCCTCCTTCATCTCAAGGGTTAGTCTGTCGATGTATCGTGGCAGCTGCAGCAGAGATCCAAAGTTAGCAAACAGCGATATATTCAGACTATATCTGCTGCTGAAAGCTTCACTCTGCAGTTACCTGTGCATCATTGAGAAACATACAGGCAAAGGCCACTCGGTCTCTCACAGCCACGCTGCTCTCATACTGAAACACAAACAAAGAATCATATCTTCCCTTTTAATATCTGTCTCTCTGTCACTATTTGGAGGGGGTGAAGCTTCAGTATAGTGGATACTTTTTACATTAAAGAGTCAAAGTCTTCCTACTGAAACTGGCACAGAAAACTGTGTTTGTGACCCTGTTCTGACCCACAGTGCTGCGAGAAACAAATCATCTGTGACAAATAATCAATTCTCAAAGCAAAGATGGCAAGAAACAAAGTCAAAGTGACTGCATAAATCCTCTTATCACTTTCTGCCAGGAAAAGGTCTACAGACATAAATAACAGTGAGAGGAGCCAGAGGCCAGAATCTGAGCAGCTGCAGGAGGAAAAAAGCAGAAACCAACACTGTGTTCTGGGCACAGACTCCTTTTTCATAGAGGTGTTTTATGACGGAAACGTAAAACATATCTTTTCCTGTGCACCTGAGGATTTTCCCACTAAACACCACTGGAGTATTACCCGAGTATTCATCACTGCGTTAAGAATGCCTGACTGCTTTTATGAAGTGGGAACAAAAGGGCCACTGTTGAGAAAAGTGTGCTTAGAAAAAAAAAAAAGGGTTTTTTTCTAGCGTTCAAATGTTCGTGATATTAAAGAGATCCAATACCAGCACGCCATCGTAGGCTCCAGGCTCACTGGTGAGAAAGGCAAACATGATGCAGAGGTAGGGGTTCTTCAGCTGCAGCCTCAGAGAGCTGCACATCTCTCTCCACAGGGACGACTTTTCGTCAGTGTAGCCTGACAGAGCCATGGCAACCACATTCAGGTTCAGGTCACCTGTGAGTAATATGAAGTGAAAGAAGCAGATTTATTTACAGTCTGTAGTCTTCACTGTAAGAGCAGCACATCTGAAAAAGAGGATGAAGCTATTTTCACAAATGAAGCCAGATTAATGTTGGAAAAAACATGTCAGAATATTTTCCACAGTTGTCCTTTCGCACATGTAGCACCCAGCAGGAAGTAATCTGCTTCGGACACATCCTCACTACTGGAAATGTTCGGCTCAGTTTAGGGGTAGAGCTTGCAGAAAGCAGAACACTTGATACCCACTCATTGGACACAAATGGACAAAACATTGGGAAGCTGGCAGGTTAGGTCCATTTAAACTCTGCTCTTACTGCAGTGGGCATTTTAGTTGTCATACATGAGGTAATATGTAAAAGTGCTCACGGCTGCAGTGCATGTGTGAAAAAGGTTATGGCAGCTGTTCAAGGTGATGTTTTATTGCTTGGAGGGGGAAAAAAAGGGCCCAACTTTCCTCTTTTTTAAGGTTAACCTATCCAAAACCAGCTCCATATCCCTTTTGTTATACCGTGGGCTTTAGTTCAAATTTTAACTGCAATTTCTTGCTAAAGAAAAGAACTTTTAATGACTTTGCCTCCCAACATAAGACCTATCATAAACCCTAACAGAAGTCTCTATACAACACAGTTTTTATTACATATTATTACCTCTAGATATATGACCGGGTGAGGCTCGGAAAATACCTAACTGAACTACTCTGGTATAACAAAATGTTGGTTTAAGGTTGTACATTGGAATCAATACATTGTAAGTTAGAGCTGCAACGTTGAAAGTCCTGAGATGGCTCTGTTGACACATCTTATCTAATGAATCACCCTGTCAGTCTTACTCAGGAAGCACTCATTAGTGCAAACAACAGAAAAGCATTTGACCTACATTGGTGTAATTTTTTTCCTCAGTTAAGGCGTGTGTAAACAGCAGCCTTCTCTCTCCATTTTCATTAAACTTGTGTAAAAAAACGGTTTCCTGCCGTTACATTAATGAAATTCCCCTTTTTTCAAAGACTTCCTTTCATTTTTCAAGAGTTTGCTTGATGTCGAACACAATTTTCATCAATAACTGCTTGTTCAAATTAAACAAGCCAACATGGAAGTAACAGAAAAGCTGTGATTAGGATTTTATCATTGTTTTCTTACATTTTAAAGGCCAAACAATTACAATTACATATACTTGATACATGTACAGTTATGTAGTCTGTCTAAAGTATCTCCCCTTATTAAATTACTTTCTCTCGCCTTCCTCTCATCCCTAAAAGCTCACCTTTCTCTGCCATGGCTCCCTTGTTGAGGATCTGGATTGCCCGCCGGATGTCCAGGTTGAACAGAGCGACAGCAGCCGCCCGCTCCCACTCGTGTTCCTGTTCCAGTGATCGCAGGAAGTTCTCCACATCTGTGTCAGTCCCCCTGCTGATCCAGCCACAGAGCCGCAAGGCAAGGCAGCGCTCCTCGCTGTGGTACCGCGGCACATCTGTCTGCCGGTCCGAGCCACTCCAACACCTGCGGCTTTCGGTTGTCCCTTTGGGACCACAAACACAGGAAGTCAGTTTTTCAGTGTATGAAATTTCAAATAAACACAGTTACTGTGAAGTGTCCTGTGGCACAGACAATCAGTTGGTTATTTGTTTTACCTGAGGTTGTCTTGACAATGTTCTTAATCCCAGAATAAACCACAGACTGTACGTTCCCCTGAAGTTTTAGCTCCATATCCTCCGCACACTGTTTCATATGTGATACTTGCATAGGAAACAGTAACAGTGTGCAGTCCATGCAACATAATACAGGCACATAAGAAGGCATCTACAACATTAATCATTAATTTTTTTTTCCTTTGAACAAGGACAAAATAAATAATGTGTTAATATTTTTACTATGGTTATAAATCGTTTTCATTCATTCATTTTTTTCCTAGTTATTCAAGCCTTGCCTAGAGTGACATTATGTCCCACCAGGGGGCGCTGCCCCACATTTTAATCTGTCACCATCTGAGGATGTTCAGAAGCATTCAATGTATTTTAACCTCCTAGGACCTGGCGTCCACATATGTGGACATCACATTTTGGGTTATTTAGACCAAAATACTCAATTTTGCTCTACAAGGGCCTGATATCCACTTACGAGGACATTATCCTGCTACTGTTCTATCAAAACTTTAAAGGAATATCCTCATATGTGGAACTCATTTTTCTTAGAAACAAAAATTAGGTAAAAAAATAAATAAAAATCTGGTAATTCTTTGTTTTTACATTCATCAGGTCCCAATCAGCCCAAATATCAAAGAGAAATTAAAAATGCATGCCGTGGCAGAATTCGGGTCTTAGAAGGTTAAAGGCAACCAAAAATGATTCAAAACCTAATTAATCAGTGAATCAACATTAATAACTCAATTTGGAAGTAATTTTACAATCCTTTTTGACTTTACTTGCCAAATGTTCGATAAGAAGATTGAAAGCTCTCGAAAGGTGTTATTATGCCCATTATAAGCTTCATATGATAACCTTTTTAAACGTTGAATTCTTTACTCAACTAAATTAAAAGGTTACATTTTGATGTAATAATAATAATAATAATAATAATAATACAAATCTCTACTCTATATAGTCTTTAGAGGAGAAACCTTCAGATGAGGAGAACCATCATCGGAGCAATGAAGCACTTCACTGCTGCTTTGTAAAGTAATAAAAATAACCTGCCCTGCATACAGTTTCAACAGGTGGCTGACTGTTTGTCTCTGCCATAAAACAGATTATCAATAAGCCATCATGCAGATATTTCCATCATTTCATCACCTGAAAGGATATAGAACAGATCATGCCATAAAGACTTAAGTTGGGGATCCTTCCCACCCGCCAGCAAATGGTTCCTCCACACCTGGACGGTATCATGTCCGTACCTGGACTGAGCCCTTTCCCTCATTTTAGTAGCAATGTCTTTCTCGATCAAACTCTCCACTCCCTCAGCTGAATCCTCAACACACTCGTACAAGTGTCTGCCACACGCCCACATGAGAGAAGTTGTGGAGCTCCATGCCAGTGAGATACGTTCAAACACCGTGAAGTCAGTCATGACACGGTTGGTTGCTGACACCACCACCATGCGGTTCTGGGAGGACTGGTGCCAAGCAAAGCTGCCAATCTGACTTTCACAGGGCTGCACACTGCGCTCAATGATGGTGGGCTCCGTCTCATCACCTATGGGCGTGGGAGTGTGCTGCATGTCGTACAGGCGGATAATGTTGCTGTCACGTGTCAGCGTGGCCAGTAGGCCAGTACGGGTTGGACACCATGCCACCTGAGAACAAAATGCAGAATTTTATCAGCTATAATAAGAAGACTTCTACTGAATAAGCATGCCCTGACTGAGCTTATATAAACCTTTTTAATGCATCTTAATCTTGTTTTTGATATCATTTATTCCCTCTTTTTTCATTTAAATGAAACAGGACTTGGTGATAAAAAAAAAAAAAAAAGTAAAGAGTTTAAAATTATTTGAGCATTTCATCACTCTGTCTTTGAACATTTAGGCCAGGGGTGTCCAATCCAAGCCTCGATGGCCAGTGTCCTGTAGGTTTTATATGTGTCCTTGATCCAACACAGCTGATTCAAATGGCTAAATTACCACCTCAACATGTCTTGAAGCTCTCCAGAGGCCTGGTTATGAACTAATCATTTGATTCAGGTGTCTTGACCCAGGGTGATATCTAAAACCTGAAGGACACTGGGGCTTGAGGCCTGGAGTTAGACACGCCTGATTGAGGCAATCTAAAATTGACAGGTTACAAACAAGCTGACATCTTATTTTCTCATAGAACCAGTGGTTCTCAGAATGTGGGGCATTGAGCAACTGCAGGAGAGGCATGGAATGACCAGAGGTTATTCCCTGAAAAATCAATCTGTGCCTCCCACTTGACCCTGCCAGAATCAGCTAACTGGTACAACAATTTTAGTATATGTAATGCAGCCACACAGAATAGTACCTTAATAGTAAGAAAATATTTTGCCAAGTTACAAACAAAAAAATTTCCAGCATCTTTGACCCTCATAACTTCATGAGAAAATGAGATAACCACATGAAAATTTCAGAGATAAAAATAAACAAACTGTGTGTTTTTTTTTTTAACTGCAATTGAATCAACTTTAAACCCACTCATTGTCATGATTTTAGTTTCTTAAGTATTTTCAAATTCCGGGTTGTAAAAATATGATCATGTCACATCATTTTTGACACAGGAGTCACAGCCAGATAAGAAGCCATATGTCATATGCTATCACTTGTTTTTAAACCAGCCACTTGTCATGCTGACCTTTATTTCACTGAAACTGAACTTGCAAACTTTGCGATGTTAATAAATGCAGAAGGCTGAACATTTACATGGCCAATACACAAAGCTAGTATATTAGTGCATCCTTATTACTGTGGCCTTTAGTTCGTTTTCTAACAAACACCATCCTACCTTTGTGAGTGGCTTGGGCTGCTCCGTCAGTGTGAGCACAGGCTTTTCAAATTTCCTCAGATCCCAAATGGCCACCTGCCCCTCAAAGAAAGAGGCCACGCGGTCATGGAAGTGCGGGTCAACTGTCACACCTTGGATGGCTTTTGTGTTTACAAACGTTTTCTGACTTGTGTTTCTCAGGTCAAATATTGCCAGGTTCCTGTGCATGCCTGCCAGCAACAGCTTTGGGTCACGGAGCAGCCAGCAAAGCGAGAGGCAAGCATCATTCTGGCCTAACTCATACAATGGCTTGGTCACCACTGTGCTAGAGTCCAAATCGACAGATGAAAGGCGAATCTTCTCAGCTGCTACACTGGTCTCTGGGGACAACTTACTGCTGATGTCCCATATGAGGACAGAGAAATCTGCCCTGTGCTTGTCTAACCCAGCAGCCAACAAGTTGCTGTCCACGGGATTCCAAGCTAAAGTGTTGCACTGGCGGGCGTGTTTGGGCACAAACTCTTTCCCCACCAGCTCTTTGCATGCAGAGTTGTGGCTCTGGCCCAAGCTGGTAAGCACAACTCTGCCGTTGGCTTGGCCAACGGCAAGTAAACACTCCGGCTCGTGCTTGGGGTACCAGGCCACACATTTCATATAAGGGGTGTCCGAGTTGATGGCCAGTAATGTAGCAGCAGTTTCCTCAGAGAGTGGTAGGGTGCCAGCCTTGGCTTCTGTGCTGCCCACAGGTCCGATCCGGTACAGTCCCAGTTCGGAGTCGCAGATGACGTAGCGGTCCGGGTGGTGGGGGGACCACAGGATGTCGGGTTTGGAACCGCTCATGATTCAGACGCTAGTAGATTTTCAGGGAAGTTTAACCTCTCCAGCCTGAAAATACGGCAGATTATCACACAAATGAGCAAATGAACAAAGGTCAGAGACTGCGCAGAAATATTAGGCAACCCCCGAGTGCAGTGGTCGCAAGGTGGACAACAGACAGCTCTGAGAAATCTTTTTAACATGTTAAAGTAATAATACACTGAACCAAACCGTCAACATAACCTGAGCTCTGTGTGGAAGTGTAGCACAGTTGGTTTGAATTTAACGCCCAGCATGTTAAAAAGTTGCCGTGGGCAGTTATAGTACTACTTTTAAGTTTGTTGACATGCTAGCTAAACTAAGCTAATGCTAACAGGTAAAGGGAGAGCAAGCGCGTGACCGTTTCGCTCGCGCCAGTTTAACCAGCAGTCGAAAACATCTGTTTGAGCACTTCGAGAAGAGGTTTTACTTACATAAACACAACAAAGACGATTTATAGGAATGCACGAGATACAGCTTGAAATACACATGGCAACCTGGAGCCAAAGCGGATGTTGTGTGTTACACCAAAACACGTCCGTGTTATTAGCAACGTCAGCTACTTCATGTTCCGCTAAAGATGCGGTTTACCAGCAGAGGGTGCTAAGTGAATAAAAAAGAAAGAGAAAAGACGTCAACGAAATCAGACAGTTTTATATAAGGAATTAGGCTATTTCAGATAATCACTATTTAAGTTAATTAATTTATTAAATATATTTAAACAATACGAGTTGAGTTGTCGGACTGACAATGTTATTGAAATGAGGTCGATTTCTGCGCTGTACAAGAGTATCATACGACCACAATTCATCTGCTTTTCACATTAGTGGGGGAGAGTGGAAAAGGCAAGAGAACGAAATTCATTTGGGATTTTTTTTGCACAACAAGCTATTTTCCTTAGTAACTAACCCATGATAGCCAGAAAACTGACAAGTTTGTTAAGAAAAAAAAGATGCCGAGAAAAAAATACTTTAAAATTATTTTATCCCTGCAAACTAATGTAGTTTGCTTTATTTTATGTTGGCAGTGGTTTTTAGATGCATTATTTATGGGTTGGAGTGATGACTATTGCAAATGCTATTTATCTCTAAAATCTAAATGATTTTAGTGCACGGACTCAATGCGCACAAAAGACTTTCATGGGATCCCTTCTGTCAGGCATGAAGCGCTGCACTGGACTAAAATGTTGGAGCTGCACCAGGGAGGGCCCCCGGCTACAAACACTCTCACACACACAGCACATCAACTCATGCGATGGTCCTCAGTTTATCTCAGTCTGGTTTATAGGGACCCCGGGTTCTGCGGAGAAATGCCTCTCAAAGAGCTGACTGGACTACAAACACTGGCTGCAGCTAAATGAGATTCGAGGTAATAATATATATATATATATATATATATTTGCTTTGTTTGTAAAACTTTTTTGCAAAGTAGTGAACCTCGTGGTGTCACAGTTTGAATGGCAACTTCAGTTTTTTTTGTACTCCAGTCTAGGTATGTTGCTGTGTCCTTTTCTCAATCACCTGGCAGAGGTTTAACTTTATATGAAGATATTGTTTAGATTCTGCAGCATTTGTAACTTATTAACAGAAAAATATTTGCACAGATTATTCTGGTTTTACACACATTTACATATTGTTGGCACTGTAATATAGTAAGTATTTGAGAAAGCGCATTATCAGTAGGAGGAACGGTGTCATCTAAGCAAATTAATACCATTAGAATTGCTGCCATTTCTGTGAAATGCAGAACACAGCTCCCTTTTTTGGGATCTGCAACTGGGTGTGGTTAGCAGTGTCCATGATAGTAAAAGGAATCCTATTAAAAATGAAATAACCCATTGTGCTTTCATACACTGCTTTCCCCCCTAACATTCTCCTCTTTTCTCTGTTAGGATGTTGCTGAAGGGAAACCTGAGCAGAGGAGTCGGGGTCTGCCTTCTGCTGCTGGCTCTCCTACACAAGGCCACAGGCCAGAGGAGAAAGACAGGGCGCAGGAACAACTACAGGCTGCAAGATGAGGGAAGAAATGGTAATTTTTAGATGAGGTCTCCACATGCTGGTGGTGAAAGTCACTATGTTGCACTGAGGGAACAAATTGTTGAGTGAGGGATGGTGAAATCAGGCCAGTGAAATGGTTGAGTCATCAAATTTTAAGTAAAAAAAAAAACTACACGAGAATTTCTTAAGTCATCCACCCACAATGCCTTCCTTTAAGTGTCTTTTTTTAAATGTAAAAAAAAAGGATGGATTATGGATGGATACATGTAGCAATTTGATTTAATTTAGTACAAAAACAAACACCACTAACTCTGATCCCATTGCAGCTGAAGTGAGGAACTGCAACTAAAGTAACTGTAAGTTCTAAGGTTGGAAGTTGACAATCTGGGGTCTTTCACTTGGTCCTTGAGCCTTTACTGGACAGTTTTAGTAATGTAGAACTACTCAAAACTGTTGCTTTAATTTTCCACAAGATGCACTTACACTGACTTGCCACAACATTAAGTCTCTGTATTTATTATTTATTGTGTAGCTTCCCTTCATGCTGCCAAAACAGCTCAGGACACAAGACCTTTATAGGTCTCCTGTGGCATCTGGTATTAGGAATTTGGGAGTGGGTATTTCCCCCGAATCAGGTTTATTCCAGAATATTTCATGAATTCATGATTACACGTGAATCCACAGCTGTTTGAAGTGTTGCTTGAGACATTAGAGCACTTTTGATAGTGTAATGGATACATACCGACTGCTGGCAGAAGGGACTGAATTTGTGGACAGAAGTTAGAAAGGTGTCAGAGTGCCAATCCTGAAATTAGTCCTGTTTCTAATACTTCTAGCTTTATGTCAGTTTTTGTGATCTCCCTCTCAAGTAGGTCTGACATGTTCACTGGAAGTGGCATTCATCCTGGACAGCTCTGAGAGCGCAACCATATCACTGTTCGAGAAACAGAAGACCTTCGTGTTGAGCTTCAGCACCCGGCTCGCCATGCTGCAGGTGCCCAGCTGGACGATGAAGGTGCGGATGGCTGCGCTGCAGTACAGCAGCACTGTATCCATAGAGCACAGATTCTCAGCCTGGAAAGACCTGGACTATTTTCACGGTCAAGTCAGCACCATGAACTACATCGGTCACGGCACCTACACCACCTACGCCATCACCAATGCCTCACAGCTGCTGGTGCATGAGACCTCAAAGGACAGCGTGAGGGTGGCGGTGCTAATGACAGAAGGAGTCGATCATCCCCGTAACCCTGATGTGATTGCAGCTGCTGTGGAGGCCAAAGGTCATGGCATAAAGTTCTTTGCTGTTGGGCTATCAGATATTGCCCAGCAGAATAATGCCAAGCTCCGGGCCATCGCCAGCACACCTGCTCAGCAGTTTGTCCAAAGTATGCTCGACTCTCAGCTAGAAGAGAAGCTGCTCAAAGAGATGGTGAGTGTTGGCTTCAAGTAAAATGAGCTCAGGCACAGAGGTGCCAGTACAGAGTCGAGACACATCAGAGTGGTGAAATGCTTTTTTGGAAAATGTCGTGCTTGGAAATAAACTTCAGTTATGGAAGGACCTGACAAAGCTTACTGAATGACAAAAAAAACTTATTATAAAGACGCTGACTATAGATTCAGTCCAGGGAAACACAAAATATACTATATGAGTGCTACCACAGCTACTTGGTTACTTCTTGTTTTACTTTGAAAGTTTTGGAAAAGGGCTGGAACTGTGTACTACCTATCGAGTTCTACCGACTATTCAAAGCTTTATCTATGCCACATCTTCATACAGTTAACTTAAATGTCTCTGGAAAGTTTGAATCCAGAACAGACTTGAGATAAGGGGACAGCACTGAAAATGCCACGTCCAGACGAAGAGAATCAACCTTTCGGGATTTCCTGTCTGGGTGGTTGAGCATGCATCAAGACGATACAGGAGAAAGTTTTCATAATATTGTTATGTAATAAATAAATTTATATTAAAATATCAATTGTCCACATTAAACTTTATAGTAAAACCTCAAAGTCCAAGACTAAACCAATCATTTCACCTAATTTACCTCAATTCTTTTACCACTCATAGAAAAAGTTTATGAATTTCCATTAAGGGCTATCTTTGTTCTTGGCTGTGCCATTGGCCTCAGCAAAGTAGAGTGGTGACAAGCGCTACAGTGTAGCTAACAATCTATTTTAATTGACTGGGTGGTTAAATTGCTTAGTAAATAGAGCAGAGGATGCACTAAACACAAGCTCAGCATTTCTACCCTAAAAGGTCATAAGTGAAAGTATCTTAGAACTATCAGGCAAACTGCTTGCATGCTAACTTTATGGCATTGGGTGGATGACAGGCAAATATTATAAAAGTATAACAAATAAAAATTTATAACCTCTTATCAGAGAGTCGCCCAGGTGTAGGGTATTTCTAAATACCCCTGTGGTGACCCCTAAAGAAGTAGTTTAAACACAACAAGCCCTAAACGAGTCACTTCTTCTCTGGTTGGTGTTAAAAGAGGTAAAAGTTTAGCTTTTGACAGATTAAAGGTTTATGTACAAACAGAAGAAATTAACCTGTGCTTTGATGTATGTTTTAATGCTACATTACTCAATTTCTCTTTTTTGAAAGAGTTTAACAATCTTGAAAATCAGAGTTTGTCTTAAAAACCTTAACTGTAATTAAAAAAATAAAAGAAACCAGAATGTGACTGCTGTCACTGTAACACAAAGGTGTACCACTGATACCTATAATTCAGCAGCTCCTTCTAATAGAATAGGACATAGGTACTGTATCTGACATCCTGCATACTCTCCTAAAATTACTGACATCAGATGCCGTGTCTGGAACTGGGCTACAGAGATCATCTTCTGTTTAGTCTTGTTCATGCTCATGCTGTCCTTACAGCGGGTTCACATCTTAAGTAAGAGTTGTGTCTGCATGAGGGTGTTTTCCTGGCTGCTTTGCATTTTCCACAGCACCCAGAAATGTCAAATATCTGCAGGAGGTCACGGCTAGTCTGAAAGACTGGCATGGCTTGTTCTGCTTTTCATTAATGTGCCATTTTATTCAATCACATTTAGCACTTCCAAAACAGAGACAGCTACATGACAGAGGACAGTACCCAGTTTTACCAAATGTAGAACTTATAGAGCTTATTGAGGTTACTTACCTGCTATGCTGAGTTGGCACCCAGGCACCCAAGTGCCCCAAAAGCTTAGGTTGAGTTCACATAATTAGATTAATTATTATTTAAAAATTGTACCATGAAATGTTAACATTAACAATGACAGATTTTCAGTTTTCATCTTGTGCTCAAAGCCCAAAGTTGTTTGTTCTCATTGTTTGCTGTAGAGGTTTCTTTTAGCATATTGCATTTTTATATCTTTCTGTATGTGTTGTCACAGGGTAACCAAAAACCAGTTGGGGTTAGTTCACTGGAAATAATGATGTGAACACAGCTGTAGAGATGATTTTCAGGTTCTGTACAGTACCAAGTGTCCTGCAGACAGTATTTCATGAAGAGTAAAACTACACACATAGTTCATGGCAAACAGAAATATTTAGATCCTTTATCTAGATATGATGAAAGTATCCTGTTACAAGTTACAGACATGGGCAGCTGCTGACAACACAGACAAGCAATGTCGTTACATTTCTTTCAAGTACACTTGCAGAAATGGAAAAAGAAAAGACATAGTTGGTGTGTAGTGTTGCTTCAGATAAGTCTGTGTGGTCACACAAAAAAGAAAGAAACAGCCATGAAAGCATTCGCCAGAAGGCTTGGATTCACCTGTCATGTCACTTGGACCCAGTCAGATCATAGTGGAAACTTTAACAGGTCTTAAGGTAAAGGGGAAAAGTACTGACTTTAAAATACTTTAAAGTGGTGGACACATCTGCTGCCAAGCAACTAGCACCATTCCTCAGTGGGACTCAGACTGTAGATAAAAGATGGACGTAACTGACACATTTTTTTATCTTCTGTTTTTTTCCACAGGGTGCAGTTGCATATGAAGGGGTAAGACTTAAATGGAAGTCAACATCTCTTTAGTATGGCTAATGGTTGCACTGACTTTATAATATTTTTCTCGCTCTGATAGTGTCCACAGGCCCAAGTATGTCTGTGTGAAAGAGGAGAGAGAGGTCCTCCAGGAAGTCCTGTGAGTTTTCAGCAACTAAACACTGAGGAGTTTCATAAGTGGAAAACACTATTAGCTTTACAGCTTAATCATTGCTTCATCTTAAAACTGGTAATATTTCCAGGGTAGAAAAGGAGACCCAGGCTTCAGAGGGCCAGCTGGTCAAAAAGGAGCGAGGGTGAGTCGTGACACAAAGAAAGTCTTTCTAAAATATTTCAGTGTTTAATTAGTGGGCTTCTGTTTAAAGGGGGAGTCTGGGCTGAATGGCACACCTGGAAGTGATGGTCCACCGGTAAGAAAGCAGATTTGTCCCTTGTTTTTGCACAACTGCCAAACAGCAAGCATGTTAAGAGATGAAACATCGGTTTTTAACCTGTTTGAATCGTTTGCAGGGCCGCACAGGTTACAAAGGCAACAAGGTGAGTGACTGTGACCTTTCAGCTGCTCTGTTCTCACTATTGAAACATGTCCTCAGAAAATATCTGCAGGGTCTAACGTTGTGTCGTGTGGTCTTGTAGGGGGACAGAGGAGACTGTGGCACTCCTGGGGAAAAGGGTGACACTGTATGGTCATTTTTTTCTGAGATGTTTCAGTAAACACCCCAGACTTGTAGTGACATAGGTTTCATGTTGCAGGGCCCAGAGGGTCCTCCGGGCCCACAAGGACCAAAAGGAGCACAGGTAAGAGTGGCCACAAGTCTCAGTTCTGGTTTTGTTTTATACTGAATTGTGACAATTATGGGCCCTGGTTTAAATCCCACATTTTTGTGAGGCTTTCCTGACTTTTTGTCTACATTATTCACACACTTGTGAATCCATGAAAAGAGAGGATAAAAATATGTCCATGTAATTCATGGAAGGCAACCAAACCAACTGTTTATACAAGATGGAGTCACTGAGTTGTCATCCACTGTTTTGAGAATGGTATAATTCATCTTTAAAGACAACAGATTTTTAATGAATTTGGACTTTTTTCAATCGCAAGCAATTTTCTATTTTTCACTGTCAAAATTTAAGTTCCATTACTTTCAAAACTCATCGCTCAGACTCCTGAAAAGTCGACATCCGACAGTTGGTATTCTCTTCAATATGAAAAATGGAAGTGGAATTTGTCTTTTATTCGTCTTTGCACTAATGGAATGTGAATATTGGATTATGGGTAATCCTGATACCATTGGGGCTATCTAAAGCTGTGAATCCAGGCTTGCAGGATATTATTCTTTTGCAGGAACAGACTTTGTGTGATGGGATTAGTGCAGCGACCTGGCCGCACAGCAGCACTCTTCCTCCTCTGTGCTACTGGCACAGTGTCAGTATAACCTTGTTGTTTCATGAGCTAGGCATGAGAATCGAATGGCATGAAAGACATGAATGTCGATCTTAATCCTGTTGTATTTTTTATTCAGCGGCAGTGGGTTGGTCTTGACCTGCAGATCAGTAACACAGTGTGGGGGCTTCCTTTTTGATTTATACATGACTGCTTTTTGTTTGATTCATTTGAGAAGTGAAATATAAGGTTATAGATTATGTAGGTTATAAATGAGTAAATGTGTATTTCTTCTGCAGGGAGCGCCAGGACCACCAGGGGAGGTGGGTCCTGAAGGCCCATCGGGTTCTAAAGTAAGTTTCTCAAGATGCAGTGGATTCTCTGACATTCCTGCTTGGTTGGACTAGCCTTTAAAACTGCAACAAAATCTCTTCACAGAGTTGATGTGCCACCCAAATGCAAATTTCAGGAACAAAAATATCTGAGCAATAGAGGAAATTTAATAGTTGATTTAAAGAGTCACAAAGAAAACGAGGCAGCAGGGAGAAAAAACAAGAACCTGAGCACAAGAAACACTAACAGACATTTCAATAAAGATCTACATTGAACTACATATACACAGAGAGCAGATTTATTTGTGGTATGTTTTTAGTGCGATACAGCTGCTGAAGCAATACAACCAAAGCACAAACTGCATTGCATCCTCGCTGAAATTTACATGTTTTCAGCTGGTGATTGAGAAAATAACTGAATGTTTTTATACTTGGTCCTAATGCTGCTAAGTGTCTTTTACACTGCTGGAACTGCACCTCCTAAAACACAGATTAGAACACTGATCGCCTACAGGTGTAGACTATTTGTTCCCCAATCAATAGAATAAATTTCTCTTTGTTCTGGCAACAGCCCTCATTAGGCTACATAACTGTCAGCACCGAGCTCACTGAATAACCTTTAGTGTTTAAATGCATCAAGTTTAAAGTTTCAGAGCTCTAATGTGCACCCAGCTGTAAAATAAATGTATTAATTTGAGGTAATATGTAATGTATTTGATTGCTCTATGTGCTGGTGATGATCACGAATTCATAAGATTCATGATTTTCTGCAGCATTACCCTTGTGTCTTTGCAGCACCAGTGATGGCTTTCGCTGTTATATGTTTAATATTTTTAATAGACTGTTTCACCCTTCCTTGGATGATGTGTCTGTTTGCAGTAGCTGGTTCTCAGTTGATCCATTTTACACCACAAATAAAATTAAATGACATGTGAAACAACCCACTTATGTGAGCATGCTCAGTGCTTAAAGCAGAAAGCCTGGGTGAACAAAGAAAACTGATAACCACTGTTGTGATGTTTCTGAGGTTTTAGGTTTTGTCAAGCCAGCTAACTTCAAGAAACTCTGGCTACAGTGAACTTGCTTCATAGCGTGACCCTCAGGCTTTAGACAATTTAGGGAAATAAGAGGTTCCAGGGGAGAACCAACAAAATAATAAGCCTAGGCTCCAAAGTAGCCCAAAGGCCCAACATCTCCACTTTGGTCTCATCAGTCCAAAGAATATTGTTCCAGAAATTGTTTTTTAGATGCAGTTTTGCAAACCTAAACTCTGCTCCCATCTTTTTTTTTTTAGAGAATCTTCTTGTCAAGCCTTGTTTGACTTTTCCAAATTATATGGAGTGCATATAGTCCTGTGAAAACCTATATTACACAACTATGTAGTAAAGTTTTGGATATTTCCACAAAAGTTTCTAGAATTTTGTGAATTTATCCATAAAATATAAAAACCCTGTTTTTGAGATACTGTGACATTAATCTCTAAATAAAATAGTGCCTAATCAACTTAAATATATATTTTTATTCTAAAATAATGCTCGTAATGCTGCTTTGTATTGAGCAAAAGCAGTCTACAAGGTCCCCCAAAGCTCAAGAACTCACTTGTTGCTCATTCTCATTCTTTTTCCATACAAACTCTTAATGATGTCCATATTCAGGTTTTACTGACAGGCATACGAGTCTTCTTCAGTTTAGGGAACTAAAAGTTATGTATCCCAAACATTTAGATTATCATGTCAATAAAATCATGACTATTTGGTCAGACAAAAAAGAAAATGTTGCAATCTCTGACACACCATCATTCATATGCAGGACTGTGCGGACACTTTCCCTGACAACATCTGCACGGTCACATATCAGCTTTGGCTCAAGAAAGCGAGGGACATAATACTGACCTTTACAGTGTGTGCCAAAGCCTAATAAGATGGTGTTGCTTCCATCGCCACAGAGCTTCCCCATTTCTTTTTAACAAAAATGTCTTTATGCCGATATAATCACATGTGATTTATAGCATTTTTTTTAATAGCCGACACTCTGAATGTCTGACTACAGTTTTTTAGTAAGCTATGTGATTGGATAAGTTTATCTGGTCATTTTTTGCAAAACGGTTTTGAATAGATTTGCATAAAGATGGATATTCTACCTTCACAAATACACACTATGAAACTGAAATAAGAAATATTGGGAGACATCATCTTGAAGTTCTCAAGAAAATATCCCAGATGTCTTTCTGGATCCAGAGACTGAGTTCATGCTCTGCTGTTATTTATTTTTTTTGGCTGTGCTGTTTGAAGAGTATTCCTAAGTGGTGTATTTTTTCAACAGTGAGGTTGATTTACTGAGTCAGTGTCAGGGTGACAAGAGAACTTTCATGTATGTTCTCACATTTAGGGCCTTCAGCACTTATGTCAAGCACTTTGAGTTTACGTGTAATAAAAACAATAAACATTTCCATAAGCATTATATACAGCACTTGTTGCTTGGACTAAAGTTGCCCAGTTAGACTGCTTTGTCAGTATCCTGGATTGGATGGTTCTCTCATATACATTTCTTCATCTTTATTTAATTTTGAATTCTACCACAGCAGGACTTTAGTTGTTCATGAATAAACTGTTTGTACTGTACAGCTGTGTATACAGCAAAGTTTCCCTGAAAGAATCCCTGAGATTGTTCTTTTATTGCCTTTTCCCTCTCTAATGCATGATGATGGATTCTCATACTGAACATAGCCAAAGTGCAGTGAATGTAAATTCTCAGTTTCCAACATTTTTTTCTACTCTTGGCTTCGTGTGATGTTAGAGGGGGTCCAGTAGTAAAAATATGGAGCATAACAGGTCCCCATAAAGAATAAAACAATAGATTAGAATGATTTTATTGGATTAGAAGGACTACATGCATCCTGGCACCATCTGTCATCTCGTCATTTTACATTCTGTTAACCTGTTTTCTGTGTTGTTTGCTGTATCATCACATAACATACAAACCTTTGAACTTGATTACTCTCAGGGAGAAAGAGGACCCAGCGGTGAACCTGGACAACCAGGAGACATTGGTATTGGATTCCCAGGAGCCAAGGTGACACATTTATATTACAATTACTAGAAAAATCATAATTCAAAGTGAAAATGTCAGTGAGGATGGAGAGAGATATTTCATTGCTGGAAGTCAAACAGCGGTGAGGTTTTGTTTCTGTGAGAAAGGAATTCAAATACCTATTAAATCATCTCAGTTGAACTGCTACTAACTGCAAGACACTGAATAAAAAAAGATATTTTATTACTGAATTATGGGAAATTTTGTTTTTACTTTTTACTAATTACAGGGTGACAAGGGTAATCAGGGAAGACCAGGTCCAGCAGGTCCTCCGGGCATAGGTGAACCAGGACTCCCGGTAAGTATGAAGATTAGGATCTTTGGCATTAAGAGCTCATATCTTATGAGTAACAGTGTCGTAGTGAGCTTTTATATATAAACATACAGACAAGTGAGATAAAAGTTAGACAAAACTGACATAACTTCGTAAGCTGCTGAGCCGCTTTGTGCCACCAAAACAGCTTCAATGTGCCATTTATTCTACAAATGTCTAGAACTCTACTCTCTAGAACTCTCTAGTATTTTTTTCCATATGATTTTTGATGTTATTGTGGGTTATTTTACTGTGATGCGTAATCATTTAGGCATTTCTTTTAATTTGTTACCCTGTTAGCTAACTTAGACCACAATAATTACAAGAAAAAGGTATTTTTATCCACAATAAGTGACATCGCAGCTCTGTTCTGGGACTTACCTAACCTTACATTTATGCACATGGAAGAGGTTAATGAATGCTTTATTAGCCTAGAGGGCAGCAGGAAGACTTACACAGCATGAATAGAGGAGCCAAAGTGAGATGGGTTGCAAAGCAGTTTGCATTTGGGAGGCTGAAGCAAATACAGTAAATACCCTGTCCCATATGGGATCTGACTGTTTGTTACACCGGGGTTGTCAGCCAAACCTTCAGCTAAGCCTGATAGCTCAGATAAATCTTGTGTAAGTCCTAGGTTTTTCCTTTTCTTTTTAAAATCACCCTTTTCTGTTTTAGATCTGCAGCTACTAAAACCTTCACAAGTACAGACTTTTATTTAAAGTTCTGTTTGTTCCAGGGACCTCAAGGATCACCTGGAACACAAGGAAATCCTGGTCCTCCTGGAGAGGGGTTTCCAGGACCAAAGGTGGGGAAAGTCTTTGATTACATACAGTACTGCATAAAAGTCTCAACTCACCTTTTTCATATTTTGTTTCCAAGGAGCCAGACTTTTTAACATAATTTTTAAAGTGGAATTGAGCAGACTTTGATCCATCATTTAATACCTATCTGGAAAGTTTCTTATTGACAGCAGCGTCCTCTTCTCAGCATGAGAATGATCCCATGTATGCTTCCAGTGCAATAAAAACATATCCGAAAAGAAAAGCACACAATGGAACGCCCGGAATCATGGATTGGCCTCCTCAGAGCCCAGACCTCAAAAGCAGTGTGGGATCATCTCTACAGAGCATGGAACAAAATGCAGCCAGCATCCAAAGAAGAGTTTAGGAAAAGAAACAGACTAATTTGTATTTTAAAAAAATGTACAGATCAGTGTAAGTGGTAGGATTGAAAGATTGCTGTTCTTAATTGTATAATTTACATACAGCTATGTATAAATCAGATTTCTCATATTTTCTTTAGGGTGATCGAGGATATGAAGGTCCAAAGGGAAGTCGTGGGCCTCCTGGTATTGGGATCAAAGGTGACAAGGTGATTTAACTAAAATTTACTGCTGAATTCCTCATCAATGTCTCCATGTACAGATCTGAATCTTTAATCATTGCATTTCTTCTATTCCTTTTTCTCAGGGCAATTTTGGTCCACCAGGAAATCAAGGTCCAGTTGGTGCTCCTGGTCCAGGACTTCAAGGAGAAAAGGTAAACATGTCAAACATGTGGCCCAGGGGCCAGAATGAGTCCATCAAAGGGTCTCATTTTGTCAGCTTGATGGCTTTGTTAAGTAAAAAATTTAAAAGTCATTAATTATTCCTATTTTTCAGCAAACTGCTCGGCTAAT
>NW_005187714.1:424599-440161 GCF_000239375.1 Pundamilia nyererei
TTTTGTTTAAGCATATTTTATTACACAATGATTTTACTCGTCTGACCTTGTTAATACACAGTAAAGCTAAACCGTTTGACGCCTGCTGAATTAAAATGAGTTTAACACCCTCTATCAGAGCGAAGAGCCCAAAATGCCTTTTTTATTTTCCTTTGTGGTACATTACATCTCACATTACTACTGGTTTTATTTCTAATATCATTTCTTGGAGTTAAGTCTTCACCTGTGAGTATGAAGGTGTGGAATTTAAGCCTGGGAAATCCAAAAAACATTAGATTAACAATAACAAAGAATTCATGTCCTTCAACACAGTCCTGACTAATGTTTCATTTAGAAATAAAAACTGAAACTGAAGGCAGACATGTTATACTGTCACTTTGACTTTTCTCATCAAAAATAGATTTAGAAACATCCAGCTTCTTCCACTGATCCACTTCAGTGTTGCACGGGGACTACAGCATATCCCAGCTGGCATAGGGGCCACTAAACAGACAACCATTCACATTCAAGTCACACCTACGGATAATTTTACAGTCTCCAATTGACGTAACCCCATCCATGTGTTTTGGGTCAACTCCACATAGAAAGGCCCTGCCTGGATGGTGGATTCAAACTGAGAACCATCTTGCTGGCAAGAAGGCGCTAACCACCATGCTACAAAATCAAACAACCCCCCCCCCTCTTCAACTTAACTCTCTTTTTTTCCTTCAGGGAGATCAGGGTCCAGCTGGGCCTCCAGGACCCAAAGGAGCTCCAGGTGTTGGAATAGCAGGACCAAAGGTAAGACACACAATAACAGACAAGATAATGATTGTGAATCGGTCTTCCTCTGAATCAGAGGGTTTACTGGCTGCTGGAGGTTAAGACATAATTCAGTCAATTCAGTTTAAAATAGTAACAGGGAAAACTCGGACTCTAAAGCAGCGATTGAGTCTGTAGTATGCTATGCTATATACTATTATAATAAGGTCCGTATTTTACATATAGTCTATCATTTGTTGTGCCACGTACCATTAACACTCACTGGCAAACCCAAGGTATACATGACAGAAAATAATGAGAAACAAATATCCTTTACGTATCTGAGTAATGTTTTCTAAAGATGCAGTGCTCTGGTGTTTCAAGAAATTGATACGAAAGAAACTCATATAAATGATACTAAATATTTACATCTTTTTTTGAATACCCAAATGACTATGTGACTATTACCTTCAGGGGGATCAGGGCCTCTCAGGTGAGCCAGGACTACCAGGTGAGCGAGGTGTTGGAGAACCAGGGCCCAAAGTAAGTCCTCTTTGCACTGCTGCACTACTCCTGCTGTTACTTCCTGTATTCAGAGTAATATTAAGAAAAACTGACCACAAATCCACATATAATACTTAATATGAATCTTTGGCCACACCTTTTGTGTTTTCAGGCGCATTGACACAAGTGTACAAGCACTTAGCTATGCAGCCTGTTTTTACAAACATCTGAAAGAATGGGGTCTTTCTAAAGAGCTCAACGAAAATTTGAGTGTGGTGATGTAATAGGGTGCCACCATAGCAGCAATTTCTTCTAGATATTCCTCAATTAACTTTAAGTGGTATTACTGCAAAGTTAGAGCAATATTTTATGAACTGGAAGATGCATTTTATTTCATTTGGACAACTGTAGGTTAGCCACCAATCCTGCTTCCAGCCTTCATGCTAACGCAAGCTAACTGCCTCCTAGCCATAGCTTCTTAATTAAAGACGACATAAAGCAGATATTCATCTTCTTAATGTAGCTGATTGTATTTGCATAGTTTCAACCCCTCTGGGACTCTTCTGGGTCATTTTCCTGTTTCAGGGTGACCCTGGAGCTGAGGGGTTATCAGGTATACCTGGTCAGCCAGGAGAAGATGGAATCCCAGGACCAAAGGTAATGAAGCCTGATGTCAGTCAGTATTCTGTTTGTTAAATGTACTTTAAATACATTTTACCAGTCTGTCTGTCCCCTGTGTCATTCACTGATCAGGGGGACCTTGGGTTACCGGGGCCCCGGGGAGCTGATGGGGCTCCTGGTAAAGGTGTCCCAGGAGAGAAGGTAACAGTGTGTCTGTGTTTCAGATCAGATCTCCATATTTTGTTCTAGAGGTTATAAGCACTTAGCCACAATCCAGAAGATTGTTTACAGGTTGTTTTGTGTTATTCTGACAGGGAGACAAAGGGGACCGGGGGTCCAGAGGCCAGCAAGGTGCAGTCGGTCCTGTGGGGCCAATGGGCCCAAAGGTATGTGTGTGTTTACCAGAAGCATTTTAGAAAAAAATGTCATAATAATTTTACACAGCAGTCAAAGTGATATCTGGAGACTGAGAGAAGCATTTCACTCCCACTGATGATGTTATTTGGAGTTGTTTTTGGATTACTGAGTGTACATCAAGTCAAAGTAATATTGTTGCTACATAAAATGTACATGGTTTAAATGTTGGTCCAAACTCAGAAAAAACAAAAACAGGCTTTAAGAAGCACCTTATTTCCAACATGGACCTACCTGCAAACCAGAAGGTTAATTAGTGAACTAGTAAATTCTTAAATGAACCCCCCCATGTACGAGGTATAGGTTGAATCTGGACGTGTTACCGGCCCATCCAGGGTGCAAGCAGTGAGGAAAGAGAGAAAATACAAAAATGTATTAAAAAATTTACAAAATTTGAAATTGTTCTGTTAAAGTGTATGACTGATACCACGGTATCCGTCAGGTTCTAAAAAAGGCCATGATTAGATATTATCATGCATTCAGGAAATTATTTTTAAATGGCTTTGTGTACCGTTATCTTTCTAATAAGTGCTTTCTCCTCCAGGGGCAACCAGGAATTATGGGGCTACCAGGTCCAGCTGGACTTACTGGCAGGGGTATAGCGGGGGCCAAGGTAAATCAAGGCTGCATAACTAAAGTTGGTGTGACTTTCAGTAATAGTAACAGCTTTACTTCTGGGTTTTGTCAGGGAGAACCAGGTCCACAAGGTCCACCCGGAGCTGTGGGAGACCCAGGAATTGGTTCACCTGGATCCAAGGTCAGTTCACTTCCGGTTTACTCTTCAGTTATCCTCCCCAGTAAAGTATGTGAGTACAATTAAGTTTTGGTTTGTAGGGTGACAGAGGGCCACAGGGCCCCCTTGGGCCACCTGGACTAAAAGGAGAAGGTTTCACTGGCCCCCCAGTGAGTATCAAACCAGATTACAGCCTCTTTTATCAGCACAAGACTCCAAGTAATCACACTCAGGTTTCAATGTCAATTGAAAAAAATATTCTTAGGGACTTCCCGGGCCTCCTGGCCTGATGGGAGAGACTGGACCAGATGGGATTGGTTTACCTGGAACAAAGGTAAGTAAAAATACTGGCTTTTTTAAAAATTATTATTATGGAGTAGTTCTCTTCACCTCTTAGGAACATTTAAATAGATAATTTAGATAATCAGATTTTGAAAAGGAATAAACAGTTCCCCTGTTTACTCTTCAAAGCACCTTGAGGCAACTGCTGTTGTGATTTGGTGCTATATAAATAAAGTTGAATTGAAGTCTTACCTTTTATCTGACCTATTATCCAAAAGCTTCTGCTTTCTTGTTTGATAAAAAATACAAATAACGACTTTTTCTGACTTTCCTTTTGTTGCTGTGATGATTTTGGTTTTAAACAGTTTTATTTGTGCAATTAATAATAGTTTTAATTATTGCATTTTTCCTTTTATTTTTGAAAATCTGTATGTTGTTTGCAAGAATGCAAGACTGCATGTCTGTCTGTATGCATGCACACTTAAATGAAGCATTTTGTAACTGTGCGTTCTAAAAACTGATGCACAAATAAAGCTATTATCATTATTGCAAGTATCAATAAATATTTAATAACTTACGTTCAGGGAGAAAGAGGCTTGCCTGGGCCTCCTGGACCTGCTGGGCCACCAGGAATCGGGTTACCTGGTCCAAAGGTAATCAGAAATGTAGAAAACAATGGATTTTGTTGTATTTTTGTTGTCTTAAGTAGATATAAAGTTTTCTTTTCCTGCAGGGTTCAGCTGGCCAAATTGGACCACCTGGTCCACAGGGGTTACCTGGAGAAGGGTTACAAGGACAAAAGGTACCATTGTCACCTGTCACTCACATTTATTCACTTGCAGCTGAATTATTGAATGTTTCTATAAGTACATTTTAAGTAATAATGAAGATAATAAAGATTCTGATTTAGGGAATTCATGTTTGCTACACTCTGGTAACACAGTGATAAAAGAATTGCTGTGTTTCCATTGAGTCTCGCAAACTAAATAATGAGTTTTCTAACAGGTTTGGTTGGATTTTAGCTAAGACATATGAACCTACATTCCCTCCTTTTATGCTGTGGTCATTAGCAGCAAGAGAAGCACACTGGAGTTGTTTTGAATGAAGATCTGATAGGGTCAGTAAGTTTTTCAGTGGATCTATGCAGTTCTTTAGAGACAGGTATGGAAACAATTGTTGCCATAAATTTAGATATCATTATCTCACTAACATTAACCATAAAGGTCTGAAAGGTCACACAGGGATGAGTGACAACATGAACTCTGCTGAATGTTTACAGGGCGAGTCTGGATTTCAGGGGATGCCCGGCCCCAGAGGTCCTCCAGGACAAGGTCTGCAGGGTGATAAGGTACTTTGATGTTCGCAATGTGGGAAGTGAGGAATTATTATGTAAACTAAAGTCAGCACTCAAATAAAGGTGAAAGATAATCTATGCACTGTCATCACCTCAAACATACAGAAGCAACAATAAATGCAAAAGATCATGTTGGGCAGAAAAATGCGATTCTGGCCGATATATGAATGATGGGACATAGTTTTCTATAACGGCTTTACTTTGTCATTTATACACTGAAAAAATTAGTGTTCTTTTCCTCCTGCAGGGGGACCGAGGGTTCAGAGGTGAGAAAGGAAATAAGGGAGACAGAGGGGAACCTGGAGAGCCGGGCATCATCGGACCTCTGGTACTGATATATTTTTGCCAGACATAATACTAACTTTTATTTCCTTCTCTGAAGAAAGTCTTGATGAATTAAGAAGTCATTCTGTAACTGTAGGTTAACAGAACAATTTAAGTCAGAAAATGCTATAGTGTTTTCCTAAATAATGACTTGTTTTAAATGACAGGGCAAAACAGGACAGAAGGGGGAACCTGGACTTACAGTAAGTATGAGTACACTTAAAATAGCTCTAAACCAATTAAATCTCAGATTATTTTTTCATTAGACGCTGGTACTACCCACATGAGCTAATGGTTTGCTGATAATCGTCTAGACAGCCAACTGTATAATCTTATATAGGGACACTATTTAAGGTTTTTTAGCCTGCGTGCTGTTGCTGCAGATCTGCAAACCACTTTGTAACCCACCTCCTGCCAGCTCATTTTATGCTGTATTTAACATATTGTCATGTCTGTTGTCATTGATGCATCGACTGTTTCTTCAGAAATTATTGAGTTTTTCTCCGCATGTGGAGATTTAAGTAACAGGTGGGTGTGGCTTCTGTGACTGAGTTGACAATTAAGGACATCTGCTCTTTCTCACATCATACATATCCAGGGTTTAGAAAAAAGGCATGAAACTCAGAGTTAAAAACCTGAGCTTGACACTCACAGATATGATTTGTTTGTGTTGCCATATTTAACATCAGCATCCACAACAGTAACAGTGCATGTTAGATGTTATGGAAATGTATAATAGGGTCCCTAACTTAACCGACAACATATGTTAAAAAGACAAATAAAAAAATGTGTTGAACCACCTCTAAAATATTGTACTCTCTTTCACAGAGGGATGAAATCATCAAAATAGTAAAATCCATCTGCAGTAAGTCACAAAATTAAGTTTGTGAATCTTAGTTTTCCTTAAATCAGTCACCGAGGATTAGTTTCCTCTTTAGTCATTAACCTTTATTTGCTCCTCTGGTCGTGTTTTTGCTCCATGTCATCAGGTTGTGCACTGACGTGCCGCCAGACACCCTTGGAGCTCGTCTTTGTGATCGACAGCTCAGAGAGCGTCGGCCCGGAAAACTTCAACGTGATCAAAGACTTTGTGAACGCCCTGATCGACCACACCTCGGTCAGCCGGGACATCACTCGTGTTGGCGTGGTCCTCTACAGCCACATAAACATGGTGGTGGTCAGCCTCAGACAGGAAGCCAGCCTCGATGAGGTCAAGTCTGCTGTGCATTCCATGACCTACCTGGGCGAGGGCACATTCACAGGCAGTGCCATCCAACAGGCCAACCAGGTGTTCAAGGCAGCCCGGCCAGGTGTGAGGAAGGTGTCGATCATCATCACCGACGGACAGGCCGATAAGAGGGACTCGGTCAGTCTGGAGAGCGCCGTGACAGAAGCCCAGAGAAGCAACATTGAGATGTTCGTGATCGGAGTGGTGAACAAAAGCGATCCACTGTACAAAGAGTTCAAGAAGGAGCTCAACTTCATGGCCACTGACCCCGACAGTGATCACTTGTACCTGATCGATGAATTCACAACACTTGCAGGTGACTGGCCTTGACACAGGCTTTATGATCTGATAGTTTTGTCTGACTGAAATGCAGCAAAAAATGCTAAGTAAAAAGCCTAGTATAATACAATAAAGTGGATTTAGAAAGAACCATTTTACTTTAACCAACTGAAAACCTGCAGCTGTGATCCTACTTGATTCTAACACAAGGAGAGCACAACCAACGCAGCAAACCAATAAACAAGGCAAACCAATTCCCGTAAGAAAAACTGCAATCAATTCAAAACCAAGCAAACTTAAAAAATATAAATAGTTTTCTTTCGTATTGGAGTTTGGATAAGTCATGCGTCTTATCCAGAGATTCATGAGTTTAATTTTCCACACAATACTAACATGTTTTTGGCATCTGAAACGTTGCTTGTTAAGCGAGACTGAACATTTATCATTATAAAGAAGTGAAGCGGGCACAGATGTCTCATTTTCCTGTTTTCTAGCATATCCTCAATCTGCACCTGAACATGAAAGTAAATATGATGAACCTGAAACTGGGGAACGTCTTGTATTTGTGTGCTTTGGTTCAGAAATACTCCCTCAGAAAAACTGCTGTGTTGTTAAATGCAGAGTAGAACTGTCCATTTGTCTTCTGGTGTTTGCAGCTCTGGAGAAAAAACTTTTGAGTCATATCTGTGAAAACGGAGAGAGACACTTGTTCAGCTCCATCCCGAGCTCGGGGCTTCCTCCAGGAATCCCAGAGATCTCCAGCAACGCTCGAGAACCACCATACAGGACAGACACGGACACTCCCACTTTCACAGGAGACTTCAGGAGAGTCCAGAAAATGGTGAAAACGTGCTGGTTTTTTAAACTTTGTTCTGTGCGCTCAGACTCTGTTGCAATATCGAAAGGACACTAAAATCATCTTCACAGTTTGGTGACTTTTTCTCTAGCGCCAACAGCAGGTCAGATTTTTCTTTATTCAGGTGAAATATCAAAACATTTACCAATTCAAAAACTCAGCAAATGTTGCCATTTGTCTAAATATGCCAACATGCTCAAGCTGAAAGCACCACAGTGCTTAAAACATTCCTCTTGGGGTCATCAACGAGTTACGAATAACTGCCTAAAGACCCCAAAATATTTTCTTCTAATATTTAATATTATTATTAATATTTATATCAAAATTAAAAAAGCAAAACAAAATGTGGACCACATTCTTAAATAACTCAAATGGCTGGTGATTGTTTCCCTCAAAGTTAAAGACTCTTAGTAAAATGTATGTAAATCCCTGAGCTCTTGTGTAAATCTGTTGTCTTCAGCTGCTCTGAAGCTCTGCACCACTTCCCACAGATTTCACTCAGTGACTATGACTAGCTCAGGTGTCGCCTGGTGACCTCTGTACCTCTCTACAGTAAGATAAACTAAACATTAAATATTTTTCTGTGCCTGTTTCAGCCCGGCCCTCCTGGTTCACACCCTGACGGTGAGTCCACCTCTAGAAAGAGGCCGACGATGAACAGTAGGACCACCTTAGAAACTCAGAGGCTTCCGTTCTTCGACAGGGAGCCCTTCAGGCCGGTAACAGAGTTCCTCCCACAGTTTGATGTGAACAACCCCACACACGATGTGGTGATGACCGGAGCCATCGGGCCAGCTGGTCCTACTCTGAAGACTCCGCTTGAAGAGAAGATACCACCGGTACCAACTCCGCCCCTGCTGTCCTCTGACAACTTCCTATCAGGTAACTGCTGACAGTCTGCAGCAGAGACTGTAAGATGGAGAAATAAAGGTGTCCCCTAAAATGATAGATAAAGCCTCTTCTGTGCATCTAAGTAGTAGCTAATGTATTTTTACAAATTCTAATCATTTTTATCCTAAAGTCAGCCTACATGTAAGGTTTGTTCCTGTTTTGATGAGAAGACAGATGTCTTTTGAGTTCAGTCTATGACTTTATCTGATGCACTATTTCTGAGTTGGGAGATCTGACTTCCTGGAATCTCATCATCACTTCAAGGTTTCCTGGAACCAGTAAATCTCCTGGATCTGTTGGCAAGAAATCAAATAAGCGTTACTCATGTTAATCCAACAAACAAGCTTTCAGACATACAGTGAATATACAGTGGCTTGCAAAAGTATTCGGCCCCCTTGAACTTTTCCACATTTTGTCACATTACAGCCACAAACATGAATCAATTTTATTGGAATTCCACGTGAAAGACCAACACAAAGTGGTGCACACGTGAGAAGTGGAACGAAAATCATACATGATTCCAAACATTTTTAACAAATAAATAACTGAAAAGTGGGGTGTGCGTAATTATTCAGCCCCCTTTGGTCTGAGTGCAGTCAGTTGCCCATAGACGTTGCCTGATGAGTGCTAATGACTAAATAGAGTGCACCTGTGTGTAATCTAATGTCAGTACAAATACAGCTGCTCTGAGACAGCCTCAGAGGTTGTCTAAGAGAATATTGGGAGCAACAACACCATGAAGTCCAAAGAACACACCAGACAGGTCAGGGATAAAGTTATTGAGACATTTAAAGCAGGCTTAGGCTACAAAAAGATTTCCCAAGCCTTGAACATCCCACGGAGCACTGTTCAAGCGATCATTCAGAAATGGAAGGAGTATGGAACTGGACGAGCTGCAGAGATCTACAGCTCAGGTGGGGGAATCTGTCCATTGGACAACTATTAGTTGTGCACTGCACAAAGTTGGCCTTTATGGAAGAGTGGCAAGAAGAAAGCCATTGTTAACAGAAAACCATAAGAAGTCCCGTTTGCAGTTTGCCACAAGCCATGTGGGGGACACAGCAAACATGTGGAAGAAGGTGCTCTGGTCAGATGAGACCAAAATGGAACTTTTTGGCCAAAATGCAAAATGCTATGTGTGGAGGAAAACTAACACTGCACATCACTCTGAACACACCATCCCCACTGTCAAATATGGTGGTGGCAGCATCATGCTCTGGGGGTGCTTCTCTTCAGCAGGGACAGGGAAGCTGGTCAGAGTTGATGGGAAGATGGATGGAGCCAAATACAGGACAACCTTGGAAAAGACTTGAGACTGGGGGCGGAGGTTCACCTTCCAGCAGGACAACGACCCTAAACATAAAGCCAGGGCAACAATGGAATGGTTTAAAACAAAACATATCCATGTGTTAGAATGGCCCAGTCAAAGTCCAGATCTAAATCCAATCGAGAATCTGTGGCAAGATCTGAAAACTGCTGTTCACAAACACTGTCCATCTAATCTGACTGAGCTGGAGCTGTTTTGCAAAGAAGAATGGGCAAAGTAGAGACAGACCCTAAAAGATTGGCAGCAAAAGGTGGTTCTACAAGGTATCGACTCAGGGGGCTGAATAATTACGCACGCCCCACTTTTCAGATATTTATTTGTAAAAAATGTTTGGAATCATGTATGATTTTCGTTCCACTTCTCACGTGTACACCACTTTGTGTTGGTCCTTCACGTGAATTCCAATAACATTGATTCATGTTTGTGGCTGTAAGGTGACAAAATGTGGAAACGTTCAAGGGGGCCGAATACTTTTGCAAGCCACTGTAAAGGCTGGACATGGCCACAGTGACTTCACCCATTGGTTAATGAGATTGTAAATCTTTGAGCTGAGTATTTTTGCTCTTGACCTCTTGGTAATCGTTATCAGAGATCAAAAGCAAATGCTTACTGGAACTGAAGAACTGGTTAATTACAAGTACGGCCCACGCTAAAGCATGCCCCGCTTTGTCATCATTTCTAACTATTACAGGGATTTAATTTAAAATGCTAATTATTTACAAAAATTAGCATCATTTTAATCCAATTGGAATTTACTGGGTAAACAATTAGAGCGAGGCCTTAAGTCATCAGGAGCTTGCAGATCAAGGGAAGCAAAAATGAGGGTTTTTTTTTCTCTATCTAAAAGAGCCGCCCCCTGCTGGAGAATATCCATCAGTGGCTCTGAGCAAGAACTGTCCCACAATTTCAACATGCATTTGAAACTATAGGATTCATATCTTATTTTTCAAAGACATTTCTGTACAAACGCTGTAAACACCTGCATTCTTACTGCTCTGATGCTTCAGAGCAGTAAAATTAAGCTTTTAAATTGCTTTAAAAAGGTTGCTGTTTCAAACAGCTGTCACTTAAAAAAATGTGATAATATAGGGATAGGTATCACTCAGTCAACTGGATGATTTAGGCAGCAAAACTTGACTGGAATCAACCCTAAATACCACTTTCAAACAGAACACTGAAGGATTCTCTCATAATCATGATCTCATGAATCTTGTAAGAATTGAACTGCCTTGTAGGGCCAAAAATATTGATCAGTGTTGTCCAGCAGCTTTTATTTGGATTGGTGTAAACCTTGCTACAAACATTGATGGTCATCAGAGGATCAAAGCAATCCTCTAATGTAATTCCTCTGTCTACACCATGAAAGTCACATTGTTGATCTATTAGAAACTGTTAGGTCCCACATTTTGATTCTAGTGCCATTTTCAGTTTCTCTCCCAGATGTCCTTAGTTCTGCAGAGTGCTTAATATATTACAATACAGGAAACTTTAAACCATGTTTCAATGCTTTATTTTGCCCCTCTGTTCTTGTCCCATTAAACAAAAAAAGAAAACATATTTACCAGTAACTGAACACAGCAAAAGAATAAGAGTCCCCACAGGGCTGCTAGCACAGGTGTCGTCTCTGATAACACTGTTTTTTGTGGTCTCTAGCCGAGCGCTGCACCCAGACCCTGGATCCAGGGCCGTGTCGGGAATATGTGGTGAAGTGGTACTACGATCCCACGGCGAATTCCTGTGCTCAGTTCTGGTTTGGAGGCTGCTTAGGGAATGACAACAAGTTTGATACTGAGAAGAGCTGCAAAGAAGCCTGTGTCAAGGCCTGACATGCACATGCCTGCAGTCACACACACACATGAAATGCTTAGAAAAGATTTTGATTCAAATTGATGTGAGATTTACCAGAAAGTTCACTTCAGTAAGTGAGTACTCTTGTAGTTACTTTGACACGGATAGATAAGCAGCTAATGTTAGAAAGCATCATTAAATCAAACTGAGTTTTAGGTTTTAAATGTAGTGGACTACTTATTTGTGGTATTTGTCTTAAAACAAAGAAAAAGAGGAAACAATTTTTATGTCACTTCAGAGCTCCTCTGTTAAAATACCACTAACTTCTTTAAGAACAAGAAAATGTAACTTTTTTATAATGCAATGTTTTTAATGATACTTTATGTGTATGTTTATTTTTAATACTTATAATGTCATTAAAAGATCAAAATAAAAGTGTACCTTTTAATCATGAGCATCCAAGTTTCATCCAAGGCTCTTAGTTTAAGGTTTGTGCTGAATAGACATGATTTTTTTTTTTCCCCTCTCCAAATACACACAAAAACAAACAAATAATACTTCTAAAAATGCTTGGTGTATTTTTAGATTAAATATTTAGTTTTAGATGTTAAACAAAGAGACTTAAGTGCTGGGGAACTGGAACCTTTCTTAAAATCAGCCCATTTTCATGGGATCAAACATAACTGACGACACAGGTGTGGGTATACTTCATAAATTAAACTCATCTCTGGGCGATTCTTTGTTTGAAATTTCCACTTGTAAGCTGAAGCCATGAATGCACAAGTAGTAAAGTAATCATAATGAAATAATGCAAGTGATAAATTAAAGCGAGGAGTGGCCAAAGCAGCATGTGTGTCAGACTTCCTTCATGAAGTTTTAAAAATAATAAATTTTAATAAAATCTAATTACTCTTGAGTCTTTTGTGACATTTGTTTAATTTTAAATCTATTGTGTGTAACATAGAGAACCAAGTATATTAAAACCGTTTTACCTTCCAAACATTTGACCGTACCCACCCGTTAAAGAGGGAATCATTAAGCTCTGAGCTGCAGCAGCTAATTACTCTGCCGACAATTTCCCCAGATCTTGCTAAACAAGATCCAAAACAAAAATAACAAAAACACCGACAAGAAGCAGATGTTCTGTTGCTGAAGTTGAGGATTCACCTCCCATAAGAAGCACAATTGGAAGATGACTCAGCGCGAGACACTTGCTTCAAGCCAAAGTTTCAAATTGGACATGATTACATGTAATTATGGAGAAGAGGCTGCTCTCAGAACAATGCATCTTCAGCTTGAGACAGAAAAAAAAAAAAAAAAAAATCATATGGAGTGCCCATTTAGCTGTAAGGCGTCTTCTTGTTGACTTTGGGGTAACGTCTCCAGAGAAATGTAAATGGCTGGTTTTGCTGGGCGAGGGTGGCAGGTATTATTTTGCATCACTGCTGCCGTCAGAACCGTATTGTGCTAAAGTTAATTAAATGGGAGAAAAAGCAAAGGAATCGGTGAACAAAAGCGGTGGAAAAAATTTTTAAAAAACATTTTAATCGTTACACTGACTGTACATTCATTCAGATCGAAATTCACAGGAGAGTTTTTAAAAAGAGCGGGATCACTTGTAGAAGACGAGGGAAGAAGTCATGATGATGTATCCTGGCTGCTGCGCTGGGTTTGGATCCCGTCCGTTGAACAAGCCAAAGTAGACGACAGTGTTGGATTCAGACCTGCTCATGTTGAGCTGTCGGGACAGGAAGAGAGCCGCACAGTGTTAATAAAACCCGTCTAATGAAATGACGTGAGGTTCAGTCTCAGAGACTAGTCAGGATTTACTCGATTAGATCAGGAGTCTTTGGGGTCAATAACTCACTCGAGAATAATAAAGTGCTCCTTTATTCTAATGGGTACAACTTCAAATCAAGTTCTTCTCCTCAGCATGACTTCAATTTGAGGTTCTTATAAAACTACTGAAGAAGAGAAGCCCTTAGAGAAAGCACTGTGTAAGTGTGTAAGCGACGCAGTGATGAATTCCCACTGGCAGATTTCACATCGTGTCCTTCTTACAGCAAACTGATTGTACTTTTACTTTTTTCCTACTCTTGAGTCTGTTTGATGTCATAAAGGGGATATCCCTTATATGTTCATGGGCCCCACCCATCTGGATTCAATTCTTCTGTCAACACGTGGAAGCCAATCAGAAGACAGTCAGCTAAAAGGAATGGAGACGAGAGCTAGAACGATTTCAGACAGAGGGACTGCATCAAGGCCAAGAATAAGACAAGGATTATTTTGAACTGTCAGTCATGCAAAGCTTCTCTATCAGAGGCCAGTAATGTCAACATTGAGCTGGAAATGAGCATAACACAATATTCAGCCTAGTGCAGCTGTGCATCCGTTTTGAAGACTCTCCAGCTTTTAGACAGTTTTGATTTCTCTTTGTTATTGTGGACAACACTAGAAAGCTCACGCAAAAGCGTGTAAGATCCATTATTGCCACATCTGTCCTTAAGAAACATGAAATTCTCAAACTTTTTTTAAGGCAACAGTTCTGTTGTGTTAAAAAGCTATAAAGCATGGCTCGATTGCCAGTAGTCTGCTTACTGTGGCTGAATAACATTTTAGGACGGTTTTGTTGTGGGTTTCATATTAAGAGGAGCTTTAAGTCTGGCATTTCATAAATATTTAAGGGATGAAATGAGAAACTTGGTGGAGAAGAACCAACCTGTTTGGTGACGTCAACCCTCCACGGATTCACCTGTAGTCCATCACACCAGCCTCCACGGCCGTACAGCCATGTGCCGTGTTCGTTCGGTACAGCGCCCTCTTTGACGCGCATTGCACAGCCCAGAGCCGTTCCTAATGGTCCCAACACGACATTAAAAGCGTTTGTTTTCCAATTTGCACCGACCAGTTTATTTTTAAGGCTTTAACAAGCACCTTGATAAACAATCCTCAGGTACATTTGTAGGTTAGTTCATCAGCAGAATATTTTTTAAAATTAAAAAGAAATGTAAAGTTTGAGGATTTCAAATTCATTTTTGTGGATAGAGTATCGATCTAGTATTTTTAAATTTGGATGGCAGGACAAAATTAAACTTGTCCTGAGGACTCAGACCACTGACAACTATAACATCTAAAATCTTTAGCAGTCATGCAGAAAGCATCTTTTCCTCACCTGCAGAATCAAATACGTGGGTGTTGTTATAAGCAGCGTTGATCACGAAATGGTGGGAGGTGACACAAAATTCTCCGCAGCCGTTCTCGTCGCTGCCGTGTCCTGTGATGACAGCGTACAGCTCCACCTGAAAACAGACATGCAGCCAATGTGATCCTCCACAGACAGCTGTAAACAACTAGCAAAGACTGTATGTAAAAGATGGACGTAGCCATCGTGACTTCAACCTTAAGGACTCTGAAGATATATTACATTGAAGCCTTGAGCTGCGTTTTCACCATCGACTTCATGGCGTTTTTCTTGAATAACTGTTTAGCTCATAAATTAAGTTAGCAGTAGGGTTATTTTCTCCATAAACTTCTATCCAGCCTGACCCCTGGTGGCCATTGCAAAGAATGCAGCTGGAAGTTACGTCCATCTTTTAGAAACAGGCTTTGACATTTTGTGGTTAACATCATATCCGATACCTTTTTGGTGGACGCTGGGACAGTGAATTTGATTGGCTGGTACCTCTTGTTGTAATTTTTGTCAAAGGTTCCTCCATCGTACAGTGACATCACTTTAAAGGGATGAAAGCTCTCCACAGAGTTTCCTGTGACAGAGAAAAAAACCAAACCAAAAAAAATCTGACGCAACATCTTCCTCTAGATTTACAAATTATGGAGCTTTAATAATCCTGATTTTTTATGCGTTTAATTGATTATTAATGATATATTTTGAATATGCTTTAGCATCCAAGCGGTTTAAACATACATTTTAAGATCATATCCTGGTTTGTTTGCATGAGAAAGATTTGCTCAGTAGTGCAAATTTGTGCTCAGCACACACACTCATGACATGTTTGTAAAATGTAACAAGCTTCCTGCTGCAGTTTGATTGCATCATCTGTGTTATCCACCTGTCTGATTGGTGCCACTGAACCTCAGATTGAGGGAAACAATCCAAGGCATCGCCCAAGGCACCGTCTTCATAGTGAAGGTGCATTTATTGCTGTCCAGCAGGGGGATCAGAGGGGACACATCCGTCAGCCAGCGCCCGATACCTCTGG
>NW_005187714.1:440789-443310 GCF_000239375.1 Pundamilia nyererei
CATTTGAAACTCCAGAGTTGAGAGCTCCCAGTCCCTGCCACCAGGACAATGAAAAATGTTCATATTTGAAGTTAAGATGAATATCCAACATTGGTTTGGGGTGTAAAGAGTCATGATAGCCGCAAAATGATCAGTTTTATTTTAACAATATCTGATATTTCTTTTCTGTCACATGAATCTGATTAAAGCATAATGCTTTCACAGATAAAAATCAGTCTATTACAGCAGCATTATATGAAAAACTTGTCTATCACAATTAACCTGATTATGTAATTAACAGTTGTTTTGATAAACTTGCCTATAGACAGGTCGACTGTGGCCACGGCTCCTTTGTCCCCTTGCATTTGGACTTTATCAAAGACAGAAACAACTTTTGCAGGATTCTGGAGTTTAGTCTGCAGATCAGCAAAGAAATCAAACCTGGAGACGAAGCAAAAGCAACTGATCAATGACAGACAAAAACACCCAAAACAAAACAGTGCATCCATGGAGAGCTTGTACTGGTGACTACAAACTACATCAAATGCCATAACCAAAATATCTATTTTGAGGTTCATTATGCATAAGATACAGCAGTTTAAAAAAAACAAAACAAAAAAAACAAACAAATACAAAACAACATAAAAATTTACTGCATGTAAGTTTCATCCTTTAGAGGTGTCACATGTCCTGTCTTTTGTGGGGGGTGAGAAAGGCCATGGGCATTGATTTTAGGAAGTCTTCTTATAGCTCATCACCTACCATCATTACAGCTGCTGAGATTGAGATTGTGGAGAGTTACAAGTATTTAGGGGTTGTTCTTGACCTCAAACTGTGTTTTGAGCCTCATGCTGATGCCACTACCAAAAGAGTTCAGCAAAGACTGCTCTTCTTAAAGATGATTAGATCTTTTAATGTCTCATCTGAAATGTTCTCCTTGATTTACAGAAGTTTTATTGAATCTGTTATTTCTCTCTGTATTGCTGCTTGGTTTGGTAACATGACTCTGAAGAACAAGAATCGTTTTGGGACTTTTGGTAAAAACTGCCAGCAAAATCTCAGAGCGTTGGCAAGACAGGCTTTTGGCCATGTATAACGAGCATGTGCTGAGGAAGGCTCGCTTTATGGTTGTAACAATTGACTTGTTGCCCTCTGGCCATCGTTTCAGAGTACCTGCAAGGAAGACCAAAACAATCCAGGTTGCTTTTATCCCTACTGCAACCCGTTTACTTAATGGCATGTCTTGTGGCTTTTTATCATTGTTTTGTTTATTCTTATTGCTGCTAAACTGATTTCCCCCTGTGGGACAATATAACCAATGTAACCAAAGCAGCCGACGTAAAGTGGCTGCATTCAACACAAGGAAGAAGAAAGCTACAAGACCAAATGTTCCATCTTGCAGTTCTAAAGAAATTGATCAAAACTTCAATTAGCATGTAGGTTTTTCATTCTACATAACTAACCTCTTATTGTTATTAGAACTAAAGACTAGAAACTTGAGACAGAAAAAAGGCATAAAATAAATTACTCAGTGGAACTTCTATTATAACCGTCTCTGAAGAAGGCCTGGTATTGATCATATGTATATTAATCCTAAAATCAAAGTGCTACTCAATTAAAACAAAAAAAGTTGGATTCAGATTCCATCTGTGAAATCTAATAATCAGTTAAATTCCAGTTAAAACACTGGAATAAAGCGTCTAGTGTCCTCTTGTTACATTATAAACCGTAATCTTCCAGTAACCTTCATGTACTTACCACTGGGCCTGCCAGTTAACAAAGCTGAACGTGGGGTAGAGGAACCAGCCCATCTCAGCCAGCAACCCCTGTTTGTCAATGCTGATGAAGAAATTTGGGGACGGGGTGTTCTGGAACGACACATTGACCAGCTTTCCAAACCTGAACAACAAATCGGAACATCAAAACAAAAACCATTACTGTGACCTTTTAGAAGAACAGTTAGTCCTTGTACGTGAATGTGAAGCATCAACATCAGGAGGCTTTTAATCCCGCAGGTGAGCCGATCTTACCGGAGCGTCTGAGCGACCGCAGGGTCCTGATGCACCATGGCAGCTGGGATGCTGAGCAGCGAGAAACACTCATCCCCAACACAGTTCATATCCTGGAGTGGATTTCCAGGGAGGGTATAGACGAGGACACCGGAGGCATTGGACTTGGCCATGCTCTGAACCTGAAGGAAAACAAATCAGAGAGGATGAAACTGTTACAGACCTCAATATTAATAATTAATGTCTATGCTTATGTAATTAATGCATTCATGGTTTGGTCTATAAAAGAAAGGAAACAGGGAAGAATTTGAGGCTACAATGCTGAAAACTGCTGAACTTGACATTTATGGTAAAGGTTTGTGTCACATAGATTTGAAGAAGAAGAAGAAAAAAAAAAAAAAACATTAAACAAATGGAACATTTTTATTTTTCACCAGAAATGTCTGTGGTCTTAGCTTCCTGATTTCTCTGTGCCTAACTCCTTGGGGTCATATAACAAGGGGAAGAGTGATTTGACTCAGAACCATCAGCAG
>NW_005187714.1:444540-451743 GCF_000239375.1 Pundamilia nyererei
AAAGTCAAATAAAAACCAAGAATTATTGTTTTCAGCCTCTCAGCATGAAGACTTGTGGTTTCTCCATCGTTTCATTATTTTTGTCATTGATTTTTGAGTTGCCTTTCAATTCTGTCCTTTGTAGGTTGATCATTTTTACTTCCATCAAATGATATAGCATACCTTCATCCCTAACACATTACCCAGCCCACATCTGCATAGATATCCAGCATGTTTGTTTTTTCCATTGAGATCTGATGTGTTTATGTAGTCAAGCTTTAAATGTCAAGGAAAAAAAAGAAAAAAAAAAAAGCCTTTTAAGTCTCCGGATCCTCCCAGTTCGATTTAATTTCACTGAACTTCAAGCACGTCACCACAGAAGTCAACAAACTGGAAGCAAAAACATTCATTCAATTTGACACTAACAGACCTTAGTGAAGAAAGAACAGTTGCCTTCAGACACCCAGGCCACAGCACCTGCCACCGAGGGGAAGGTTTCACACCCATCTCCAGCATCAATCACTGTATAGGACTTTGAGCCCCAGCGTGCCATGAGCCAGTCATATCTGGCATCTAGTCTTTTAATGATCACAGGCATCTTCCACTCTGCAGGGGGGAGCCAAGAATTACAAATAAATGATTCCTCTCAACATTCCTCTGCATTCTAAATATTAATATCTACTAATAAACAGACCTGAAATTAACCTTCTGACTTCACTCCTCTAAAAATCAGGCAGGTCAAGAGAAAAATCATTTGCAGAGTCTGATTCCATGCACTGTCTTACCCTCTGAGATGAAAGCAGCCTGGGAAAGACCACAGCCGTGTCCCATGCAGCTCCAGTAGTAAAGCACTCTGGGGATCCAGTTACCCAGAGCAAAGACGGGCACCGGAGAGAAGTGCAGCCTGGACAGAACCTCCTTTTTACTGCAGAAACGTAAAAGAGGCAAGCGCACGGATGGTTATATTAACGCTGGAAGAACCATAAAACCTTATTTTCAGCTCCAAGTTTAAACTCTTGGACTTCAAAATAATCAATTTATTTCATACAGTTCATCTGCTAACTTAGGGGGGGGAAAAAAAAAAAAAAAAAAAAAAAGCCATTTTAGTCACATGCCTTCTGATTGGCTGCACTTCAAAAGCAGAAGATCAGAGCATCAGGTGGTTGTGGTTTCTGTGTCTTAGATCAGCGGTCCCCAACCTTTTTTGCACCACGGACCGGTTTATCACCAGTGTGTGAATGTGTGTGTGACTAAATGTGTAAAGCACTTTGGGGTCTTTAGGGACTAGTAAAGCGCTATACAAATACAGGCCATTTACCATTTATGTCAGACAATATTTTCACAGACCAGCCTTTAAGGTGTGGCGGATAAATACAACAAAATAACACCAGTACCGGTAGCAAAAAAAAGAAAAAGAAAGAAGATTTATTCATAACACACAGGAAAAGACCCAGGGAAACTGAGTTAACGATAAAAAAGATAAACAAAATAACGATAAAAACCTTGAAAACCATAAATTTCACACTCGAGCCTCAACTCTTGCAGCACGGTACCAAACAACTCACAGACAGGGATATCCCCTGTGACATCATACAGAACCAAGAAAAACTGTCCAACACAAAGCACTTAGATGTGTCTGAAGCCTTTGATGGCCATATTTAATGCAAGCATCCACCATTTTAAGTGCACATATTTGAAAGTAAGAAAAATCCTTCATAGGTTAACTCTAAACAACCCAAGAAAATGGTTAATACAATAAATGTCACTCTGGCAGTGACATTTGGGATCTTGCTCATGTTAATAAAACATTGAGATTTAAATAAAAACATCATGTTTTCCAATAGACTAAGGAGTTCTAGGTACTTTTTACTTCTGCTGCGCTTCCCTTTTTTCCCAGTGCAGTTTCCTGTGTTTGGTACAGTATGTTGTCACTATTGTTAAGATGGTTCCTGTTTCACATAACCGATTATTTTACAGCTTTGAGGATTAATGTTCCTGAAAACTGTAAAATAAAATATCAGCCTCCTGTGCAAGTTTAAAAAAAAAAAAAAAAAAAAGGAAATATACTCTGCTCATTTAATCTTCCAAGAAACTTTTTAATGTCAAAACTGTTTCACAGCACAGAGTTGAAATAAATGATGAAAGTGCTAAAATTATCCATCGTATGAAATCTATATTTTATGATCTTTTGGAAGGCCCTGTGTGTTTCACGTTCAAATAGAAAAAGGTAAATTTCCAGTCATATAAACTGAAATTTTATAGTTTACAGACAAAATTAGCTTATGGATGGGAATGCATTAGAGAGGAAACAAGTGGGTCTCAAAGCTTTATGGAATTTGAACCAGAGCAGAAAAGAAGTCACATTTCACAAGTCTGCAGGTTTTTTGTTGTTAAAACCGTTTAATTTTTAACGGGCGACCGTGGATCAGGGGGTTGGGAATCGCATCTGTAACCGGAAGGTCGCTGGTTCGATCCATGGGCGCTCTGTCCTGGTCGTTGTGTCCTTGGGCAAGACACTTTACCCTACTTGCCTACTGGTATTGGCCAGAGGGGCAGATGGCGCGATATGGCAGCCTCACTTCTGTCAGTCTGCCCCAGGGCAGCTGTGGCTACAACTGTAGCTGCCTCCACCAGTGTATGAATGTGAGAGTGAATGAATAGTGGTATTGTAAAGCGCTTTGGGTGCCTTGAAAAGCGCTATATAAATCCAATCCATTATTATTATTAATTTTGCATCTGAAGCTCTCAAACTGTCTTTAAATAAAACCAGCAACTCCAACTCTATGCAGTCACGTGAAAATACTAAGTACAGGTTCTACTATTCAAATGAACATGATCATCAGCAGGTATTAGCGCCCACTCAAAGTACAGACCTCAATCTGACTGAAATGCTGTGGAGGGACCTTAAGAGAGCTGTGCATAATTTAATGCTCACAGGCCTCAGTGAACTGAAGAAGAGTGGGCCAACATTTACCCCCCAACAGGGACAGAGGCTGAAAGTCACACACAGAACCATTACTTCAAAGTTCCTACTGCTAAAGGTCGTTCTACAACTTATTCAATCATTGGATGGACTTAGTGTTTCACAGTACGTCTTTTGCCACTTCAAGTTGCTGAAGCCAAAGATTTAACCAACCTGCAAAAATATTAAAATTGACAGAAATTTATCCCCAAGTGAACTTTCAAGCACTTTAAATGATTTATATTTGTCAGTCATAATATGCACCACATTTGCTTTGTTGCTCCTGCTGATATTTGTGTTCTGTTGTGTTGTTTTATTACCCGATCCATCATCCTCTTCACTATCTGTGCAGTACTTTGCATGTCATTTCTGTAGTGATGTTGTGATTGCATTTAAAAGTGGGTGTGCTGAAATATTTCCAGATGTGTACAGCTGTTCTTTTAAGCCTTTTTTCTGTTCCATTTTCACGTGAAGCTTTTAGCCTCTAGTGGAGGTTGCATGTTCTGAATCCCTGTCCATATCTAACATTTGACAGAAAAGCGAAGTTTAGCCTTGTGCTTCAAAACTAGACTGTGCGTATGTAAAGTTAAGCATAGGTAACTCCACCACCCACAACAGAAAAATTTTGCGTAAACAGCTTCAGGATATTAATTAATTAAATATAATTGTATTGACACCGAGTATGTTTTACTCAGTGCAGGTATGCATTGCCAAGTGCTATTAAACATCTGTTTTCTATCACCACTGGAACCCAATTCGTCTGCCTTACAACGAGGATGAGTCCTTCACGCTCACCTGTGGGCGGCAGCCCGCAGCACCTGCTCCCGCATCCAGAGAACATCATTGACCACAGAGTCGTCCAGGGATAGGAAGAGCACTTGTGTGCTGTTCGGAAGTTCCTCCACGAGACTTTTTAGCGAAGACTCTGAGCTCCAAAGGCACTCCAGAAACCCTGAGTTGTTGGTGAAGGCGTGGATCACCAGAGGTCCCCTCAAAGCGTCGGGCTGGAAGGAAAACTCCCCATCCAGAGTTGGTACTTTGAACGCGTCCGCTGGGTCACCGGGCTCCGGCCCTGCGGGAGGTTGCCGAGATCTCAAACTCACCGTGCTGTCACCTTCGGTCAGCAACACCTGGCGCCTCGGTCTCCCTCCTGTTTCAGCGATATGAGCTGCCACAACAATCAGGAACCACAACAGCGCAGACTTTGAACGCAACAAAGCCATGTTCCCGGTGTAAGCTAGTGCCCGTGAACTCACCACGAACAACCGAGGTCGGACATCACTTCGCCAAAAGTTAACTTAAACTTAAAGGGTCAGAGTCTGTTTAAGCTGTCCCCAGACGACCTGTGATTTCCTCCTTCCACCTAATCATGACATCCAAACATTTGAGCTGGAGGCGGGCCGAGCCGCTGTCTACGGCAGCCCTGCGGGGACACAGGTCCAGGAAAGCGCAAACGGTACTTTTAACGGAAAATGATCTGAAACAGAGAATTTGATTGGTCGTCAAAATAATTAAATCTGTCGTCATAAAACGCTTAGTTGAGGCGGAAAACAATAGCAAAACAATAGGAGACAATAGATGCAAAACGACTAGCAGAAATAAATTTTCAACATCTCGCGAGATTTGATGACCTGACCTATTTCAGAGAAATGTTTTAAGACCCCTGACATGTCTATGAACCATCCGAGGATAAAAAAGAATCCAACTTAAAGGGGAACCAGTGTAGCGTTTACACATAACAGCCGAGTTAAAGAAGCAGTTTTAAAGTTTAGCATCAGGTACTTTGTTACTGCTGACCTGTTTCAAAAACACAGAAACTATAACCATTGCGGGGCAAAAAAGAAAGAAAGAAAAGAACCACAGCAGGTGAACAGTGTAAGTGCTTAAGAACATGAATAAAAACATCAAGGAAAGACTTGATACTGGTCCTGAAAAACGTATCTGGTTCTTTAGTTGATCAATCTACTGTTGACTGAATCAGAATCAGAACTTTATTAGTTCCTAAAGAAATTATACTGAAGCCACCTTGGCAACATGTCTTGTTCACAACTGAACAATATCAGTCATTGATCCTCGTCTTACCGACGCAGTGTGTTCATACCTCATTAGAATTGTAAAATACTGTGTTTTGGCTTTATATACTTTATTTACATACATGTTTCCCCCTATTACCAGTTTTCTTTCCAAAATATGAAGAAATGAAAGACACTTTAAGACTTTTGCATAGTATTGTACACATTTACCCGTGTTTACCCCCCAGTTGTGGTAGATAGCAGTTGCTCCTTGTGCCTGGTTCTGCCGAAGGGTTCATCCTGTTAAAAGTGACATTTTTTTTTCTTCCTACTGTTGCCAAGTGCTTGCTTATCGGGGGAATTTCCTTGTATTATTGTAGGGTCTTTACCTAACAATATAAAGCACCGTGCAGGTGACTGTTGTTATGAATGGGTGCTGTATAAATAAAACGTAATTAAACTGAATCGTATTCTTTTATCTCAATAAAAATATTTAAAAGGTTATCCGACACGAGCCATTTCAAGAACTAGAGTATGCCATTACAACATATATTGGTTGCTATTATTAAGAAAACTATTCAGTTTTATCGATATAAAGTAAACAATGTAAAGTACAAGTATAATGTAGCTCTTTATATAACCGTATCTCATTCATCAGGACATTTTCTTGCACATCTGCTAATACAAAAACTAAGGCATGTCTCAGAGAGCTTCACCATATCACAATCATGTCAAATTTGAGGTTACATATTGAGAAATTAAGATGTAAAAGGAAGTACAAAACCAAATAAAAAATGGATTTTAAAAAAAGTGGTGGTTACATACAGCAACAATAAGCTGCTAAATGCACAAATCAGAGTCCACACTGCAGTGTGGACCTGTAGGAGACCTTGAAAATGATAGTTACGCACTGAAAATTAATAATAATTTATTTTCCTTTAATCTTTATTTATTTATTTTATTTAGGACAGTGCATGTTAATGAACATAAATGTAAAAAAAAAATTTACATGAATGTAAACATACCAGATTATAGCCAAGGGCTAATTTCCATCTGTTGTCCTTAAGCATAAAAAATAGACATAATAATTCATAAAAATTCATCATTCATTCATAATAAAAACTCCATCACCAAACTTACACATTCACACCATTCTGTTCCCAAATAAAACATTAAAACTATACAACTCATACATGATCACACACTTGATTTGTCCATAACCAGTTTTTGACTCTTTTACTGTTAATTTAACGATTTTCCATGTGCTGTGAAGATGTTCCAATTATATCATATAGCGTAGTCTGATAAGCATTTTAGCCAGTATTAAAGTAGTCCAGTTCAAAACATTTCTCTGAACAAGTCACACAAGACCATTTAGAAGACGTACGTGCAACAAGTGACTCAGAATAATTGCCGGAGATGAGCATCAGCCCTCATCTTTCACTCACACAGCTGTGCGTAAAAGCGCGCAAACGTTGCGTAAAGGGACCTCGGCACAAGAACCGTGGATGTTGCTCTCTTCATCTGAAACTCAGCAGTGAGGTGTGATCCACTTGCACACAGATATTTATTATCTGTGTTCCTGGCTAAGTACACACAGTCTGCAGTGATGGAAACGCTTAAACTTGTTTTCATTTCTGTGCTGCTTCTGTCAAACGTTTTCTGTCAAGATATGGATGCTGACATCTGGAGAGAAGACATCGAGGAGGTAAAATTTTATAAACCTGCTGGCACTTTCTTTGCTGCCAGCGTCCTTTCAGAGTACGTATAAAGAAAGTTAAAACAAAGTATGTGATTATGATTAATGCTTAGGCTCAAAACCTTTTAATGAAATAATTTCTTGGATTCGGTTTCAGGCTTCTATTGTATTTTTTCCTCATATGGAAAAAAGAGAATGTTTAATATTAAACGTCTTTATTTGCTTGTGTTTGTCTCATATAAGGAAAAATGGCCAAACTCTAAAGAAATTCAAGACATTTTAGTGAGAATGATCAGAAAACCAGGATCTCGCCAACATCTTGGATTTATGGGGAGAAAGGAGTCTGGTAAGACGATATGACGGCATTTTGAACAAATTTATGCAGATTTATGTTTTAAACTGCTCATCTACCCAGAGAGAGTTCACTCATCCATTTAATTCTTCACAAACAGGAAAAACACGGACGGCACGTAAACGTAAGTTTTATAACTTTCTATTTTTTGCATTTCAGTTCAGCATTATTTCAGAGTTAAAAAATAAATAAATAAATA
>NW_005187714.1:451780-482859 GCF_000239375.1 Pundamilia nyererei
ATGCTGTTTTTCTTTCTAGGGCACAAATTTCAAACCTTTGTGGGTCTGATGGGAAAGAGAAGCTCTTGGGATTAAGGTATATTTCCCGCAACACTTTCATAAATCTAGTCTCACATCAGCTTACATTTGCCTGGTCAACTGTTGGTTTCATCCCCGCAGGAGCTCTGTGACCCGGCGTCGATTCAAGGCTGAAGATCGGAGAGAAAAACTAAATTTCCATCCGTGTGATTTGTCTCCATTCAACTTTTATAGTCTGTACATATTATTTAATGTATAAAATATATAACATATATAACAAAAAATATAACATTTAGTGCCATTGAAAATCGCCCTAACACTTAAAGTGCACAGAGCGACACCTAGTGGTAAAACAGTGTCCTATATTGCCACTATAGAAATCATTTAATAATTCAAAATGACCAGAGCACGTGTTTAAATTGAGGGGCTTTGTAAAAAAAAAAATTAAATAAAAAGCATTATTTTATGTTTGTTTCAGTCACAAAACTGGTGTTCTCCCCACTTCATAATGAGCACGTTTTCTCATAATAAATCCATCTTACTCTTCAATATCACAGGTTTATTAAGTGACTTTGTACATTACAAATGAAAAATAAAATTAAAAATACAGAGATGGAGTACATAGCCAAAGCAAAATGTGGTGTTGACTCTTCATTTCCCACTGATGGTTTCCGCAGAGTAACTGAAATAACATGTGGGCTGTTTTTATTTTATTTTTTTCAATGTGTCCAGAATCACTGTTAATATTTGGAAGTGTTTTTCTTTAACAGTGGACACGCAGCTGTCAAGTCTCTGAGGATTTTTCTAAACATACAAAAGAAGTTATTACTTCAGCTGGCTCGGTATATATAAAAATAAACTAAAGTGAAATGTAACACTTATGACAATATAAATGGTGGTCCGAGGCTAGTGAACATAGCTAAACACACAAGAAAAAGAAAGCGTTATATTTCAGGAAAAAAAAAAAGAAGCTTTAGCCATTTTTTGTTATCTATAAAAAGGCCCAAGGTGCATTTTCTCGCGTTTTCTACCGACAGTGTTTCGTTCTAGCCTGCTGCGCTGATGGGACGAGGGTTACAGGTTTAACAGGTACACCCAAAACCAAAACAAAACAAAGGATTCGTTAATGCCTTGTCCTTTTCTTACTTTGATACACATTTGAAGGTCAGGTTAAATGTTCATATACTTTAACTTTTCCTGTAAACAAGCATTTCAACAGAAACTGATTGTACTTGTGGGTATTTGTAGGGATGAACCGATTGTGAAACTGCGGGCCAACACAGATGTTTAAAGGTTGGGGAAATTTGGCCGCCATTTATAAAGATTATTGGTATATATTCCATATTCAGCATTTCATTATCATTCTCTAACGATTTATTCAGCACAAAATTAAAGCAAAAGATAAACATTGGCGCGGCCCCCGGTAAATGATAAATCTACACACACCAGTCATTTAAAAGCAACCTTGGGAAGAAAGAAAGCAGCCGATTTGGGGGTGGAGAACAGTATTTAGTATAACAATAATAACATCAACAATAATAATAATAATAATTAAAATAATATGGAAAGTAAACATTCCTTGAGGATGATGAAGAAGATAATGGCTGTTCTTAGGCAGCCAGGGGGCTCTGCAGAGGCTGTTCTGGCCTTACATGCAGACCCCCCCCAGGCCCCCTCACACACCCACAAATGCCCCCAGTGCGCCCTCTAGCAGCTGGGAGCAGGAGCACAGCTGTGCTGGCAGACAGAGCAGGGACAGAAGAAGAGGGGGAGGAGAGCGGGGAGAAGAGGGGAGGATAGAGGAAGATTGGGAGGAGGTGGGGTAACATCAGAGCCACACACTGGTGTCCTGACTGGCAACATTGGCAAACATAAATTTCTCGAGTGGCGGTGGTCCTGCCGACTGTCCTTAAAAGATCTTGCCTTTCTTTTTGTTTTTCTCCAGGGTCCTGAAGAAGAAGAGGGGAAAAGTCAGTGACACATTTGTTCTACAAACACTTCATGTTTATTTATATATGTAGGTTATAACTGCGTAAAACAACAAACACCACTTCATTTGATGATTGCTGAATCTTTAACAACACTGTTCAAAGTTCTTGATGCTCTGACGGAGGCTCTGTCTGCTGTGATGTGAGCCGATAAAGAAGAAACAATAAACCCATTCATATCACAACTGACTGACCTCCCTTGCCCAATTTATCCAAATCACATTTCGAGTAAAATCATCAAATAATATACAAGCTCGAAGCTCAAAGCCTGGTTTAGAGCAGGAGTGGGCAGTTAGTTTTCCCAAAGAGCTACATGAGAAACTGGGAATGTTGAGCGCCTGAACTCAGTTCTACTCAATATTAATTTTATCCCTTGATAAACTTGCACTGGTGGCCCCTTGGGAAAATTAACCCCTGGTTTAGAAGAATGAGAACCTTTGGCTGGTTCAGCTGGCTAAAGTCCATTTTCATTTTTGGCAGAATAAACAGTCTTTAGTGGGGGTGGGCGATATAAACGATATAAATTTGGCCAACGATAGAGATTTTGACTATATCGCTCTATCGCGATAGCGCATGTTGATGACGTCATCAAGCTGCGCCTGTTTTGGTCGAAAGCATCGCAGCGGCTAAAACCATTATCATCTGCAAATTATGCCGGGCGACAGTCATAGCAAAGAGATGAAGCACTTTTGAAATATGGGGAAGGCCAAAAACTGCGCTTCCTCCACTTCCGTAACATTGATTCATTAATGTTGAATTCTCTCGCGGCTGCTCTATTCCCATGTTGTTGCAGTATATTAATAACTAACCCCGTATTGTGGATGAATAATCTCAGTTGTTCTCCTGACTGAAGTTTGGCCCGTGTATAGCATCCTGCTATGCGATTGCATTTGTCCCTGACCACCAGAATCCCTCACGTTAAATTTTATCGAGTGGAAAAAACAAACAAACTTGGCGTTCATCCTCCAGCTTCACTGTGCTAATGTTATGCTAACATAGCTGTGTCGCTAGCAATCACGTAGCACATCATTATATACCAGGTAGTCCAACTTCAGTAACCCTGCAAACGCCACTGCTGTTTAGTTTCCTGTCTTCATTTATCTTGGAAGTGGTAGAAGAGCTGTACGTTTTAATTAGTTTCAAAAATCTCTCAGTCAGAACATGGTATAAAATGTTTAGGTGTAAACTAGCGAGCTAACTTCCTGTTAACTTTTAACTCCGTTAAATTTAATAAATTCTGTTTTCATGGACGCATGGATGTTAAACTTAATTGTTACACCAGGTAAAGCAGCAACGCTGATGATTTAATTAAAGATGAAAGAATTTAGACCGTTTAACTCTTAGTGTTGGTTTGACTTTGGGATCTGAAGTAAACGGAGTCCTTAGGGACTAGTAAAGCGCTATATAAATACAGGCCATTTACCATTTACCATTTGCCAACTCCCCAGTAAGGAAAATCGCTATTGGTTGTCGTAAAAGTCGCTAGAAGTCGCTAAATGACGTCATCGCCTAATTTGCATAATTGTAACCTATGTTGTTGAGAGAGAAATAACATCGTGGAAGAGACATAAAGTGAGTAAAAAACGTCCTAAATGCATTTAGAGTTTATTTAGAACTACAAATTAAATTTCTTTTAGCAATTATTGTTTTTTTTAATGTCACAATTCCAACCCTGCTCCTTTACTTGGGCTTGGACCCGAAATAAGCATTCTGGTGGAGTTACTTTGTGTGTGTGTGTTTATAAGTAGTTTTAAACCTTGTGATCCACAAAACAGCATAAGAGTAAAAGAGTAAAAGAAGAACTGACTGCGTTACAGCATCCGCTGCTTGTTGAGAGTAAAAGCGATACGCTTGTCTGTTTTTAGCGTCTTTTTTTTTTTTGGAAAAAAAGTCGCTAAGGGGTCTGAAAACTCGCTAAATATAGCGACAAAGTCGCTAAGTTGGCAACACTGAATGGATCCAGATTACTCCGCGAAGCTCCTCACTACGGCAGCCGTAATGCTCTGACAATCCATCAAGCAGTGCAGCTTACCAAAGTTGTACTAAAAAAAATTTATACAGATTTTTGCACGCCAAAATTGATTCGAGGTCAGTAAGCACAACCAGAATTCATACATAAGGCACACTCTCGATTGTTGAGAAAATTAAAGGATTTTAAGTGTGCCTTATAGTGTGGAAAATACATTATACAGAAGAAAAGAATATATTGTGATATATATCGTTACTGCACATGCTTCAAATTATATTGCGATATGAATTTTAGGCCATATCGCCCAGCCCTAGTCTTTAGCTGCTTTTTTTTTTTTTAAGCTACCACTTAACAAAATTATTGACCATACATGATACTGTTGGTACCTTCTCAAAAATCTTAAGTGTTATGCTATTTTTTTCAATGTTGTGAAACATTGTCAACAATCGTTTTTGTACTTATTGCCTTTTTACTGATGTGTCATTTTAAGGGTGTGGTCCTGCATGGGTCCATAGTCTTCTGTTTAGAGGATTATAATGGAAATTTGGCCACTGTGGAGACTACAGTGATCCATTCACATGCAGTCCATGTCCAGGGACTGAAACAACCACAGTCAAGCTCACCGTGAAGAGGAAGAAGAACGAAAACAACTAGGATCAAATAAACATTGACGAGTTTCATTCATCTACACAGAAGTTCTTTCAACATTATAACTTCTGTTTTTTTCTTTTTTGCTGTTGCAAAGTAAAAGGACTAACAGCACAAACACAGCAGCAGACAGCCACATGTGCACATGAATTTATTACAGAGCGAGAAAACCTTTATACTGCGCACATTAGGTAAAGTAGTTAAACTTCATTAGAAAGGAAGTTAAGACATAGGAAGCTGCCTCCAAGTCAACTGTGTTTACAACACAGTGAACTGCATCTACCCTCAGCCAAAAATACCATAGAGTGCAACCCTGCTAAATACCCTAAATGGCACAAATTTTTTTTTACATTCATACAACAATCTCACTCACTACACCACATTTCACTGAAGCAAAAAAACACTGCTGCAGCTTTTTTATGCTCCTGTTAGATGGTTTGCTTCCGTTTTGTTGTTTGGCCCTGAAGCTGACACACTTCCTGATAAACACACACAGCATAAAGGCTGAATCCAATCAAGTATTTAGAGGGCTGGTAGTCTGAAAAATAAACAGCATGCAGTGTAATGCAGAATCTAAGAAAATGAAAAGACATAACCCACTAATCTATTTATTCCCCAACCCTGCAATGTGTGATGCATGCACAAACTTTGCATAAAGCTGAACCACAAGGTGTGACTATGATGATGCATATATACACGATCTGAGCCCCGGTGTGTGTGCTGTACCTGGTGGCCTCCATCTGCTGCTGTTGCAGGCGCTGGTGGGTCTCCCAGTTTGCCCTTTCTTCCTCGAACACGCGTCTCTTGTCTTCCAACTCCTTGTGCTGAGCATCCAGGTTTTTTTTCATTTGTTCATGACGCCGTTGAAGCTAATAACAGAACAGAGGACGCTGTAAGCACTTTGGACTGAAGGCAGTGGCACACATGCAGGAAATAAGCTGAGTGCTGCACACACAGAAATGTGAACTGCCACTTTATCTGTGTTCCTGATACAGGCTCAGTTACACAGAAGGAGAATGAATAATCCTATAAAGAGACAATCATAGTGTCAAAGTGAGACCACGTTTTTATATTTTAATTCTTAATGTTTTCGAGCTTATGGCTAAATTTCAGTTTAGTGGCAGCTTAACACTCACAGGAGAGAAAAACACAGCTGATTAAAGAGAGAAAGAAATGAGCTGAAACTTTAACCTCGAGGGAAATTGGACAGCGAATGATCCTGAAAATCATCAGAAGCTCAATTAAATTTTTATTAGTCTGAAGGTTTATTTATAACTTTGACTCCAACTTCTATTTAAATTAGTGACAGATTAATTATGTAGAATATTTAATCTAACACAAAAAAGTGATGTAATTTAAATACTTTTAAGATATCAACTAGGGATGTAGCCTCAGACTACACTCTGCTATTTAATTAAAGTTTTTATATTTATATATTTATAAAGCACCAATTCCCAACACCAATCACCGCATGGTGATTTAAATTTTAAAGGTAAAGAGCAGCACTTAACAACAGCGGTGGAAGATCTCCCAAAGCTATTTGGGGTGGAAGGGTGAAAGAGAAGAGTAAAAAGGACGAGACACAAAGCCACAGTAGTAAAGAGAAGGAAGAGGAGGTTCTCAGTGTATCGCAGGAAGTTCCAAACTAGGAGCTGGTTCCACCTGATACCTGAAGGTGCTGGCTTTTAGTAAACCTTTTAGAAACTTTAGGAACCACAAGTAAGTCTGCATTTTAAGAGCGAAGTGCTCTGATGGGACAAATGTTGAGGTCTGTAAGGTATCACAGGAACTGATCACTGAGGACTTCAGTGAGACAGAGGCTGGATGAAGGATTGACTGACATCCTCTCAACTGAGCAAATTCTCAAATAACCACTGGTGTTGTATTAATGAGACAACAAGTGCTACATCAACACCAGTCGGTGTTTGCATTTCACATATAAACCGCAAACGGGACACATCTTTTAAAACATGACTTATAGCCCGTGCTATAGAGGGTGTTGCATTTACATTTTGGTGCTGGTGAAACTGAGCTGTTCATGGAGGACTTGGAGCTAATAAAGACTTTAGAGAAATGCAGAAGAGAGAGGAGACTTAAGAACTGAATCCAAGTCTCAATACGTACTGTCAGAGATATGAAATGAAGGAAAATAAACATTTGTCTACACTGGTAGAATATTATCTACTTTATTAACATTATGAGCTCACTAAGTTTTGAGGATGACTCAAAGACAGAATTGGTATATTTTAATAACATTTGGTCTAATAACAGTTTTATAACTATCTGGAGCCAGTCTCCTGTCAGTAGCAGTTTGTATTAAACTGGATGTGAAGGCTATTATCTCTTCAAACATTCAAACATCTGCTTTCTAAACATTGTTTTGGGAGACGTAGGAATAAAACCTGCGTGCAAAAGAGCAACGTTCATGTGCACAAAATCAACAGCGCACGCTCTTATAGTTCCCCTCACACGTCTAACCGCTGAAACACGTCAGCATAAGAGGAAGGAAGGAGCCCAGACAGGCAACTTCACTGCTGCATGAATTGCAGAATTCATTAGCCTGTGTGTTTTACCTCTGCTTCAGAGTCTTTGAGCTTCTGCACTTTTTCCTTGACTTTCATCTCGAAAACCTGCTCCATCTCCATCTCCATCTTCTTCATCTTAGTCACATGCTCTCGTCTCTCTTCCTCCATCTGGGCCAGAGGACTCCTGTACAGGAAGCACGCGAAAACATGCACAAACAGAAATTTAGACGTGAACTACAGAATGTGACTAGCATCATCCTACTTATCAGTATATTCAGTATTACTAATGTTTCTAATCAGTAGAATGACTTAATTATGTGAGCTTTTTTAGTCAGTTTTGTCTGCAAATTAAAGTCTCAATTCAGCATTTCCTTTCCTCCAGATACTACTGCATGCAGGCTGGAACATCACAGAGAGAGAAGCAGGACAATGCTTGAAATGTAACCATGAGATGCATCAGTTTGGATCAAACCTTAAAAGTAATTTTATTAGAACTAAATTTGTCATCTGCTGAGCTCACAGAAACAATAAATCTATACAGCACATTTTCATAACTACAAGGAAATCTCGTTACAGTATTATTCCCTTTTTTCCAAACAAAAACAACAGGAGGGAGAAAAATAGAGGCACAAGTGAAGATTTAGGAATGGAGGATCCCAGGCTGCGACAAGAACATGAAAGCAACCACAAACCAATTTTGGGAACCAGAGGAGGGATCCAAAAGTTAATGCAAGGAACCTGTGACCACTGACAGCGAGTGGAGGTGGATTAACATTAGTAAAGCTCACCAGGCTGGTTTGTTGCAGTGTAAGTGAACAGAGACCTGTCATGAAGAATGTGGAGCGGTTACCTGAGCTTACGAGGAATGTAGCTTGTGGGAATGACAACTGGAGAGACGCCCGATTTTTTGTTGTTGTCATTTTTGTAAACATTTTCTATGTTTAAGTGTTGTTTTTCCCCAGGGAGGCTAAACAAATCTGAAGGGGGAAAACAAACAACCCCCCCCCCCCTCCTACACACACACACACAAAACGTGTGCTAGTGGATGCTAGGTTCTTGCTTCTTCACGTTTTTAATATTCTTCATTTAAAAAGTAGTTTCACACGGCAGCAGGAGAAGCTTTGGTGTTTGATTTGAAATCATCAGCTCTCAGCTGGCACAAGTTATTTTCACATTTTTCTTAATTTGAATTTACTTATTTAAAAAAGGGGCAACAGGTATATTGTTGCATCAACGTCCACCTTCGCTGTAGCATTTGTGTCACATACTAATCATGTAACAGGATGCAGGGCCTTGTTTCTATGATGACAACCACACACATTAGGTGCTACTCAAGAAAACCAGTCGATCAGAGCAGAGCCGAGCCGATCAGAGTAGGTACTAATGGAAAAGGGGCTTTAATGAACATATTCATGTAAATATGTTTTTTTTCCCCCCAGTCCTGCTGAAGCAGATTAGCAGATTAGTTTGGAGAGTTAAAAGTCTTTAAAACTTTAAATCTTAATAGAAATGGTTTTCTCAACTCTTTAAGCCTGATACTTTCTATATTTAGTCATCATGCATGCCGCCTAACACAAATCAACATAACTTAGACATAAGTCCGGTTTTGACAAACTTTAAAATGCTAGGCTGATTGAATGAGTCAGGTTTTATAATTCTGGTCAGGTGATAGATGGATTTTCAAAGTATCTCCAAAAAGTTGATTCTGTTCATCTGGACGTAGCGTTTTGTGGGAGAAACGTTTCGTCACTCATCCAAGTGACTTCTTCAGTCTCAGATTTTCAAAGTAGACTACTCGTAAAGAAAGGCAACAGGCTGCCAGAGATATTTTTGTTTCGCATACCTGTCTGCCTCATTTCAAGAGCACGCTATAATTAGAACATTTTCAAAGCTTCACCTGCTGTCAGACTGTCCTTTCCGACAAGGAAGTGAAACTGTTACACTCCACCAGCTTATGTGGACTAAAAGCTAAACACCCAACATGAACATCTGTGGGCTGAGGTAGACTGCCTACAGTTACAAAACATCTGCCGGCTGGTACTGTGAGAATAAATGCAGATGTCTGTTACTGTCTGCATACTATTCTGCTAATATATTTAAATAAATAGGCACACAATAAAACATTTCTGCGACAGAACAAGAAGTGTTCCAGATTTATGTTTGCAGAGTGGCACACATGCACCAGTCAGACTATTTTCATATCTGGTGTAGCCAGTTTTATGTGTTACAGAAGAAGTGTAATGCCCGTTTATCTAGTACACCAGAGGTTTTCAAACTGTAGGGTCACTTAAGGTGGAGTACGGATGATAAAACTAAGATGTGCAATTTTTATCGGGAGAATAAACAACAGTTTGCTGGTGTTATCGTACTAACCTTCATTTTTTTACTAAAATTAAAATTTGTAGTTAAATTGCTAATATTTACAACAATTGTGCAGTGTAAACCTTTATTTCAGTCTTCTAAAAGTATTAAATAAGTAAAAATAATTGCTTAAGTTGCTAATGTCAGTTAAATCTCTAAACTAACATGCATTTTTGGACTGGCATCACTTCCTTCTGCAAACTGTAGATGCAGAGGGAGAGTGGAGAGGTTGGAGACTGCAGTGGAAACAAGACCTGCAAACACTAGTATGGCTTTGCTGGACAAATTCTTCATACAGCACAACTTAAATTATATCTATGAGAAAGATACTGTTTTATTCTATGTGTATATATTTTTTTTTTCTAAATGTGATATATTGCCCAGTACTGGTAACCGCTTAAAACATCTCATGCGCAGGTCTCTGCTGCTAATCCAAGCAGCAGCAGCAGGTGGAGGCAGCAGTGACTATATAGAAGTGGAAAAATTGTCGATTGGAAAAATTGAAAGCATCACAGTCCTGGTTGGTAAACTATAGTGACCAGGAGGTGAGACCGTTCACAGTTTTCCTCCTCAAAACCTTTACTATGGAAAAAGTAGGCGGGGGCAGACCAAAGTCAACAAGGGGGATAGAAACCACCCAAATACAGCCAAAGAGGAGAGGAGAGGAAGGATGTGAAGATGAAGATGTTATAGGTCTCAAAAATACTGAAAAAAAAATTGACTTACATTCCATCAACTGTTTCAAGTCTAAAAAAAACAAAACAAAAACACAACCAAACACACAGACAGACACAAACACACACACACAAAGCATGCAATGATGAGATCATGCACTAAAATAAAACAACACTTATTAGTTTGTGACTGAAGCTATTTTTCACTGCAAAATGGAAAAAAAAAGTGTGGAAAAAATAAGTGTCAGCTTTGTGAGCTGCGTGTCAGACACACTCAGCCGTCGGTCAAATGTTTAGCTGTGTGTTAGCATCAGCAACATGGAGCTAGAGTTTTAGCAGTGTGTGTTAGCCATTTGCTTATGAATGTATTAATGACAATTAATCATTGTGTTTTGAATCCAAGCTTGAAATCAGTGGAAAATTAGTAGAGTGATAAACTACAATTTAAAAAAAAAAACAACAACACATCAGTATTTTTCACAAATCCCGATCACAAGGTTCAGTGAAAGAAGTCATCCTCCAGCTTTGTCTTTCCCTGTTGCCTGGAACCAATATACTTAAATAAAATAAGGATATGATTACATAATGTGATAACACAGCCATCTGCAGTCTCCTATGTGGCAAATGTTCATCCCACTGCTTTCAGAAATCTATTCCACTTAAGTTAACACATGCAAATTTGAAAAATTAAGCTTATGTAAAGTCCAAAACACATGAAATATCAAAAAGTATGCATGAAATGAGTTCAACACAAAACTGCAACATATTCTGCAACATCAGAATCAGCAGAAATCAACTTGATTCTATTAACTTAATTAAAATACACTATCTACACTGTGTGTGCTCTAAACATACAATGCTTTCTGGTATACCCTTCCTTCAGTGCTACGCATTAGCTTCATTATATGTGATACTAAATCCAGAAGGCTTTAAAATTTAGGTTGAAAAACGCAGCTGTTACTCGGGCAGTTTAACAGCAGAGGTAACCTCAACCCCTTTAGCTACAATTGATGTGTCTAGTGCCTTTTGTCTAGGACTTACTTGGTGGACAGCTGTCCTTTAGCCTTGTTGTTGTCCACTCCATTGTAGGTGACAGCGGCCAGCTTCCTGCTGCGATAGTTTTCATAATGGACATTGTTTGTCACGTCTTTCAGGTCCTGCATGTGAGTTCTGGGGTGGAAAAAGAAGAATATATATACTTTAACTGCGCTTCGAGTTATACTATTTTTTTAAAATGTTCTTAATGATAATCGTAGTTACTTTGAAAAACGTGCAACATTATCAGTTGAGGATGAACTGGCTTAAACTGCAGCTGGTGATGCAGAAGATCACCAGAGCAGAAAGGGGACATACATTGTATGTACATACATTAGCTGCAGTCTAAACTGATTGGCTGGACCCAATTTTTTTATATCCAACTAAACCTTAAATGTTAAATGGAAAAAAAAAAAGAAAAAAAGAAAGGTTTTTGAGGAACACAAAAACCAACTTAAATGATATAGGGCCTCAGGAAATATCTTTAGTTACAGTCTTAGTCACTGTGGTGAAATACCCTGGAGAGGCTTTTGTGCAGGTGTTTAACGAGACTGGGAACTTTTAACATTTTAAACCACTACTTAAAAAAACAACAACAAAAAAAACCCCACTACAAGCAATTAAAAATAGATCTTTAAAAACTGAAGTAAACACGAAAACCATCTAGTCAATCAAAAATTCAAAACAAAATTACAAAAACAGGTAATGGTGGAAAAATGATACATTAACTATCTGAACCCCGGGTTAACCCCGTACCAGTGTGAGACAAGATTCTCTCTGCGAAAGCAACTAAGTGAAACTGATATTACACCAGTGTGCCTGGCAAGGGAAACATGAGATGGGACAGGCCAGAACGGAACTTTCAAAATAAGACCGGGCTGGTTGTCCAGTCACTGATTGTGTTCTTTGAAAAAGAATATTTGTTTTTTTTTTAGATTATGAAAATTTAAAAACACCAAAGCAATGCACTAATGAGTGATGTAATAAGGTCTATGTGTAGGAAACAAGGGTTATATCATGAGGTCTTTTTTATCCAGTACCTGATGAGCATATCCCTGAGGATGGTGAAGTCGCAGTGGTCACTGTTTTCAACTGTAATGAAAAGTAAGACATCAGTCAGTTATCAGGATAAATGTTTTTTACATAATCTTGTTTGTAGCTTAGACTCAAGTAACAGTTGCAGTCTAATCCAATAAACCATGCAGAGAAACATGCATGCACATGTTTCTAGGAACTCTGTCCCATCATAAGACTCTTTTCATTTGCTTAGATGCATTTATTACACATTCTGTCTCTTACCTTCTGCAACCCCCCAGGGGTACTGTCTCCCTCTAACTCTCTTGCCGTTCACTTCGATGATGGTGTTGCTGCCTACCACAGCTAGTGGCAACTTGTCCTAGCAAAAAACAAAGCATTTACCCTCAATGATTTTTTTTTTTGTTGAAGTATTTCAAGTATATGAACCTGTGGTTACAACACACTAGAAGACACTTACTTTTATTTTTTTGACCAATCTGTTCTCCTCCTCGTCATCCGTCTCAGGAAACTCATAAATCTTTATTTTATGTTCCTGGATTTCCCTCATGATCTATCAGGAGGAAAGAAGGCCGTTAAGTCATTCTGACAGACAAGAAAATGGTTAAACAAGAGATCAGGGTGTCATTTGTAATGTGTCTGTTCAGAGGACGGTTTATATTGGTAACTGTAACATTTTGTGGGGGGGGGGATTCCAAGCAGGTGAGTGTTAAGTTGTCTTTGACACCAGCTACATTTGTAACACAAAGTTAAGTTTACAATGTTGGCCAAAACAGAAGACTGATCTTACGGTGGATTGATGACATTTTTTTTTAACAAAAAGGATAAAGAACCTTACACACAAAGGTTGTGTAGACCTACTACCACCATGCTCAGGACACTACATAGAAACGCAGTGCTAAATTTAGCTCTCTGCAATACCACCTTGTTTTTGTATTCACTGACAAATGCAACACCAAACATGGTGTTTTCTACTCTATTATCATTCGGCATCAGTCATGCCAATGACCACAAGGGAATTTAAAATAAATAAATAAATAAAGGAGCCTCTGACATAGTTGTTCTGCAGGACTTTGCAGCTGTGGAAACCACTGACCTGCTTCTTAAACTGCTGGCATTCCTCAGGGGTGAGAGTGTCTGCTTTAGCGATGAGGGGGATCACATTCACTTTCTCATGCAACCGTTTCATAAACTCGATGTCGAGGGGCTTCAGTCTGCAGAGATCAAAATACAGCTTTACATTTCATTGAAATAATGCCAGACGTTTACAGACACATTGACTCAGTGCAGCACATTAAAGCATAAAATAAACTGCCAAACTACTGTTGTGTGTACTCCTCGCTATATATAGAAGCTACTAGGATAGTTGAGGGCAGACTGGTTTTTGACTACGGCTTCTTGATCGGCTCTTTTGTAGACTAGATAAGTTGAGCTAAACTAAATATAGAACTCCTTTACACCTTATGTTTGTAATATCTGGGAATATGACCTCTCAGTCATGGGGAAGCATTGCTATTTTTGGTTGTTTATGAGCTGGAGAAATACCGCAGTACCTTTGGATTTCACTTTGTATTTTATTATCAAACACAATCATGTCTTCTATTGATTCTTTGAGGTTAAAGTCTAAATGTGCCTTGAAATAGAATATGATGCTTTAAGATAAGACTGATATCATGTGGTTATGCAGGCTTGTATACAACACAGTGCTGCTCTTAAACTCTTTGAGACAATCTGCAATGATGCAATGCAGCAATGAAAAGCTACCTAATTGAGTCCATTTCATAAAGGAAGTTCGTATGGGTGAAAACACACAGGTAATCTCTGACTTTGATAATACATTAAACAATGCAGACAGTTTATTGGCACATGCTGAGTGATAATTTAGCAACTTCACACACACACAAAGATCACAGAAATCACGCATTAAATTCCTGAAAACAGGGTCCGAAGGTGTGGAGTTTTCCCAACTTTGACTCCACACAAAATAACCACAGGAATTTCAGTCCATCAACGCCCTCTGTGATTTAACACCAGTCTGGCTAAGCTAAACGTGTCCCAGATTTATCTCTTTACTGAGAAGAAAATAATGTGGAACCCAGACAGACATATTTCCCCACACTGTCTTGTACAAATATTGTTACATATTTTATCAAAGAAAGGGAGGGAGAAAGGAAATCATAAGTGGTACAGCATTAGCAAAACTGGTATTGAAATAAGTTCATTTTAATGAATACATTTCAAAAGCTAAATAATTCTTCTAAACATCAGGGTTAAATCGTGTTAAATAATCAAGAGCTCAAATAAGACCAGAATAACTGATCTTGTGCTGTGCTGATAAAAGTATTTTTTAACCCAATATTTGTCATTCATGTCTCTGAAGAAAAATTAAGGCATGACTATAATTCAGGATGCGTTCTTTGTGCGATTCTGGGACTTTAAAGATGTATAAATCCTAATGCTAATATCCTTTAAGTTTTTGCAATTTTTTGGTTAATTTATTCTGAATCATTTCCAGGGAGACCTTATCTTAAAAAAATAAGCATTTAGCTTGCACAAAATCAGTCTGACAAAACAAACAGCCAATCAGATAAAAGAAAACATGTCAACTTATGCAAATGACAGCCAATACAAATATGTAGCCAGTTAGTGTTTCCCTAAAACTATCCAAAAGAAAAACAGATGGACGGGAAAAAAAAATCAGTTTTATGTTAATAATGTAATGTACTCGCATTTATAAAGTGCTTTTCTAGTCTTACTGACCACTCAAGGTTCTTCAGACTACAAGACGCATTTTTAACTACATATTGAAAAGCACATTATTCTGTCACTCTATCCAGCTCACATCCAGGGACAATTTAGAATCGGCAGTTAACCTAAAATGTACGTCTTTGGATTTATGGAGGAAACCACTCTGCCCGCACACGCGCCACAGGGAAAAAAAACAGGCAAGCTCCACACAGAAAGGCCCCAACACTAACTGCTACGCCACACATGTCACCAATGATGCAGGAAAGGATTTAAATATACTGACACAATTATGTAAAGGTATCATGTAAATTAATATTGATAATATGACCTAGATTTAATATTATACATAATTCACGCATTAGTGCAATTTGGATCCAAAAAAAATTGTGGTAAAAATTGAAGGATGGAAATGTTACCATTATATTAACTGCTATTCATCATTGACCGACCACCCTTGGTACAAATTACACTTTGCACTTTGTTAAAGAGAGCGATTCTGCTTTACTACCACAATGGCAGGAAACTGTTCGCACCTACAATACACACCACAGAAGAGACTCTGCTGTTAACTTAAACCCTGCACTGTCCACATCACTTTATACACTATTACAGTGAGTCACTTTTATGTCAGCTGACATCTGCTGTGCTTGTTTTCTTCCTATATTTAGTTACTTTGTACCCACTCTGTAACACTGCTTGCTAAAAATCTAATAGCTGCAAAAAAAAAAACAAAAAAAAAAATCAATAGCATCCTACAGCAAAATCCACAACCACTCAAGTTTCCCTTGTATTTTAAATAAAGTCTTCCTGGATGCTAATCTTGCAATACTTTGAAGTCTTGAACTGAATTCAGTGATTTATGAGACTTTTCTAGACCTGCAGATAACCTTGACGTCACATCAGCCCCTCAAACCCCAAAGGAAAACCAGGGTTTAGCTGCGGGGGTTGTGAATGCCAGAGCATATCACAATGTTGGAGGTCATTGTGCGGCTGTGTGAGAGCAGTCAGCTCTGTTATGAAGGGGTGCTCTGTGAGTGTGCAGTTGTGTTTATGCCAGAGCATACGCTGCCCATCCTCAAGGATAAAAGTAAAGCTTGTGTGAGTACAAATCGCGGGCTTGTACAAACACAATGTCTCACAGAAAGCAGATGAGGACACAAAGGAGGACAGAGCCTGGTTCACGGCTTACAGTAGGTCATGATCAGCAGATTGAAAGGCATGTGAGTAAGCAGCGATATTTGCATATTAATGAAATCTGCAAAGCCACACAGCAGACACAATAAGGTCAACAGATGTGACAGAGAGCAACCATTCACTTTAAAAGGAATAAAACCAACTCGTGCATTTAAATACATTTTTAAGAGGTTTTTATCTTGTTCCCCCCCCGAGGGCAGGAAATAACTACTAGAGTTTCTCACGTTCACTACTCTCACACTTTCTCATCTTTAACCAACATGCATCATCCATGACACGTAGACACACATAGAAAAAAGGCCATATGAGCACACCAGCCTGTTATAGAAGACATGGTAGCTTATGAATGATAAACATTATAATTAAAATTCCACAGTCATCTTTTTGTCATCAGTATCATCTGCCGGGCATTGAGCCAGCGTCTCAGTATTGCTTAGAACCCCCACACACTTATTTCTCCTTTTAACAGGCCCACTTTTAACCCTTATTTTGCAAGTCAGGCTGACTCAGTCTCACATTATCACTCACAACGGGTGGGGGTGGGGGAGTCTAGTTGTAGGAGAAAAATAATGTCAAGATATGAATTTACTGCAGAAATTTAAGCAGTCCAACATGACTACCGCTCAATGCTGTTAGTTTCAGAAGCAGTACGCACATCTAGCACCTCCGTGAAAGCCATATTAAGTGAAAATGCTCAGGGAGGAAATGCTACACTACCGACCGTTCTCTGAATTTTCCAGGCTGCACAATGATCTCAACCAGCAACCTTTTCTTCCACTCACAACCCTGCTTCACTGACCTTTGAGGCACTACTGACCCTTCATTTCCCTCCTTACACTATTTCCTCTCACTGTTCACCCTTCCCCTTACTACCTTTTCCCTTTTCCAGTCCAATGCTTTTCATCCGCTAACTTCAAACCCAACAATCATGTGGCAGTTTAAGAGGTTAATTCTCTCTGGATATGCTTGTAGTAGCATTGTATAGTGTTAAAAGAGGTTCTTGATAACAGTTGTCTTTAACGGAATCTGTGTCCTAGACTCACCCATGTCCTGAAGGGGCAATGAAGTAAAGGCAGCAGTGGATTCGGCTGTCGGGCATCTGCCTTCTATTCACTCGAGATTCTGAGTTGAGGTAATCCTCGAATTTGCTGTCAATGTGGTCGATGACTGGCTGCCAGCTGTGTAATACAAATTACAGCTTCAGTTAAGTTATTGCTGGGTCTTTGTTTCTTAACAGGGAAACATTTCACTAGTGGACTCGAGTGACAAAGGTGCACATAAACCATTTTATGATTATTCCTTGGATAAAAGCTGTTTCAGCAGGAATGTATCACTTTTTAAGATAGGTCAATTAGATTGCTCTTTATAAATAATCACACAGGTATAATCAGGTATAAGTGGACTTTAGGAGTCTGAAATTGCCAAAAACTGTTTTCTTTCCCCCTTCTATCTCATTTGTTATTTTCAAAATGACAGGGTCATCAGACCAGCTTTTATCATGTCCTGTCCAAGTTGTATGTGGCAAAATGTAATGAAGTTAAAGGATCATATTTAACAAGTGTGTGTCTATAAAACAACTCTGGAGTCTTTGATCTGTCATGATAAATGTGTCACTACAATTATCTGATGTTCTACATTATATATAAGACAAAGAAGTGTGAAGAAGTTTTTGAGGTGTATATTTCACCTCCCCATAGTGAGAAATAGATATTAAGAATAAAAAGTTGATCAAGTGGTTTAAATAGGTGACATTTATTAATGTGATTCTGGCAGATAATGGGATTTTTCACAATAATGAGCCAAAAAGACAAACATACAAAGCACTTGAATCCACTTTTGAAATCTGCGGAACTGCTGCACCCTTCTTCTGAATCAGGAATGTCAGAGAGTAGCTTTGATATTTTAAGGATTACAAATGAAGGTGGTGGTGACCCTTACCAATTACTATTATCGACAGCATCTCCAAACCCTGGGGTGTCAACTATTGTAAGCAGCAGCTGGACACCGCCTTCCTTTATTAAAACTTTCGACTGCTCCACCTGTCAACGAAGAAAGAATGACAGGAATGCTAAGTTTTACTTCTCCCATAAACTGCGCCTTTGAAACCAAACCTGTTTAGTAGGTAATGAAAACACAGTATGGAAGGAGTGGTGTAAAATGATTGTCACGTTAAGGTAAGTGTATCTAAGATTTCAAAACTCATACAGAAAATATTTGGCAATGGGCAGCATGTAGCAACATGCCTTCGCATATTGTGCTATTGATAACTATTCTGAAAAACCAGAAAGGCTTTGAAGCAAGAGTCACACAGCACTTTAGGCTTTTAGGATCTAGGACGGTGTTTTGTAATCAAGGAAGATTAACATGAAGTCATGTGGTCAGCTGACGGAAAGTCTGACTTGTTCAAACAATTGTGAGAATAATTTCACAAACTGGGAGAAAAATGTAAAAATAACAAAACCTTTTCAACACCCCATGACTCTCCCCAGCTTCCAATATTCAGATACAATTCATGATGACAAACACCATAGTAAAAACCATATTTTTTTTTTCTTAATTGCTCAATCTGCATGGCATACATTCAGGCTTTTAAGACTTTTTAGTGTAGTATTTTAATATCCCATTTTCTTTAGAAAAAAAAACGTTACATGCATCACCCCCAAAAAGCTGCCTGGTACTAAATAATAGCAGAGTCTGACAGTGATCCTTCAGCTTTACCACGTCTATCACATATAGGACAATGAATGAAAATATCTAAATTTAATCTCGTGTTTATTATCAGTACCTCTCTGGATATAGCGGTCCCAATGATAACTGCAATATTTAAACAATAAAAACTCAAAAATTATCTGCAGTGGAACATTTTCTTTAATATCTGATTCAGGTCTGCTGCCACAAGGACAGATAAAGAAAAACTTTTATACCACAACACCTGTATTGCTTAAAGATAGTGATATTATTTCAGCCCAGCACATGCTGTTGCAGGTTTAACTGATTTTAAAAGAGGTATTTTTGTCAGTGTGTACCTGCACAGTCTTTTTGATTCTGTGTGATGGTCCAGGATACTCTGCTGAATACAGGTCTGTTAGGAACAGAGAGTTGATCAATGTGGACTTGCCCAGTCCAGACTCACCTGTAAAAAACAAACAAAAAAAACCCACAAAACAAAACACAGTGAGATTGTGAGACACAGTATCACTCAGAATAAGAGGTTTAAAATCACTTGTAACACAGCTATACAAAGTCTACTGCTGGCATCTTCCACACAAGAAAAGACCATGTGTCTAACTGGGGATGCAAGTAACATTTGCCCAAGACATTGATCCATTTGGGTTACCAGTTAAAAGGCTAAGAAAACAACATGAACAATGGCTCTTGTTATGTGCAGCTGGCTGGCTGTGGAGTCCGGGAGACTTCTCATGCTTGGGTTTCCATTGTGCGTCCAGTGTCCAAGCTCCCAGAGAAAAGGATCATTAGTGGAAACGACCACTGGCACTGCCCGACTTTGCTGATGGCCATATGTCAATATTTAACGAGCCACCATTTATGCCAGAGCTACAAGCAAAGGGTAATGTGTGGAGCTCGTACTGTGTCATCGGTTTGTTGTACATTTTATCACCGTATGCAACAATGAGCGAGAAACTGCGATCTGAATGCCTGACAAGCCTGTGAAATGAGCTGCTGAACAGGTTGTTGGGTCATGTGATTTTATGAGGCATGCAGAGATCTGCCAGCCAGCCAGCCACTGGTGGTGATGCCATCTCAATTTCTCCTTGTGCTTCCCTTTATCTTTTATCCTTGACTCCTATCACACCGCGCTGGTGACGCATTGCGTTGTATGTGAACAGCACTGCAGGGACATGTGGGCTCGCAGCTAGTTGGAGCCAAGAAAAGCTGAGTGTGAGTGTGTCCGTGAAAGCGGGTGATACCATAAAAACAATAGCCACCATTTAAGCAACAGAAAGCCCAGAGGACCTCCTCTTCTTTCCTTGTTGCAAAGCCATTTGTTTAATCTTTTCAGCAATTATCCCCAAAATGAAGATATTTGTTACAAACAGAGCGAAGCATTCACAGCCCCCAGAGGCCCACTTGGTCACTATCCAACAGCAATAGAAGTGAGGGGGGAGCAAAAGTGATCTTCTACTTCAGCTATCTAATAACAACATTTAAGAGACAGCTCACTAACAGGTTTGAACATTTATTAGCAGCAATAATTAAAGAAAACTGTGCATTGTTAATGCAACGAGAGACGTCACTCTCGTAGCATTAACAACGCACAGTTTTCTTTACTGGCTTTACTTAGATGCATGCTGGGTATGAATTCTCTTGGTCCCACCACAGGAAATGGCTTTGACCCTAGGATACACTGTCCCTCCAAATACGGCCTCATCAGCCAAGGAGGATCTTGGCACAGCGTCAACCACCACATCCGAGCACTGTAAAAGAATGTCTGCATTTCTGATTCGCTGAGTGCACTTTTAGATAACTCCAACCCAAATGCTTCTTTGCTGAGAGACAGTGTCAAAGATCTGACATCGAGATGAATTCGAACAGGAATGCAATCTGCGCCCCTCCTCTTTGACTCAGCAATTAACACTACAAAGCTGGGGGTCTGTCCCTTGTGTATAAATATGGCTGTGTATACACACACAAACCCGTCTCTCTCTCTAAAATAAACCACATAGTGAAGGATGTTAAAATGCCAACCGCAACGAATACAATGAAATGATTCAAACAAAACAAGGGAAAACTTGAGTGGCGAGCAGCGTGTGTTCTTACCCACGACCATAAGGGTGAACTCAAAGCCCCTCTTCACCGACTTCCTATAGACTTGATTCGGGAGGCTTGCAAAGCCAACATATCCTTCTAGGTTCTTCTGTTGCTGTAAGAAAGTTAAAAAAAATTAAACCACAAAGAAATCTAATTTTCTAAAGTGTAAAACAAAAAGTCATGAACAAACTATGTTGCCTGAATTGAAACGGACTCTCCACTGTGTTGGATTAAGAAGAAAAAGTATATTCTCACATCTTTATTATGCAACTGATTAAGTTTACACTGAAAGTATTCAGAAGCCACAATATTCAAGATGTGTTATAAATTTAAACCATAAAGCCCAGAATGGAGCTGTACACATACACATCAATGTTGGGCCCTTTATCAGCCATGATTTCATGCGTGATATGAATATTTCAAATACCTACATACTGGTGAATAGACTAAACATCCACAAGGGCTTTCAAAGTCGTTTAAATGTATTACACTGTTGGCCACTTGCTAATGAGTGTGTTTAGTGTATCAGCTGTGTACCCTTATCGCTCATGGCTTGAACCATAATACTCATATACCTTAATACAAAACAACAATACATACTCTAAAATTAACTCTAGTCAACAGGGCATGACACAGACTCTAAAACAAAAAACTCTCTCCAAAGCTATAAAAATTGTCATGAATGGCATGCTGGGTAATGTTAGCAAGCCAGGTAGCATTTGGGAGGGGCTCCATTGCTGAGTTTAAGAACAATACAGACAGATGGAGGATAAAGAAAGGGGAGCAGAGCTGCCCGGAGACAGGGGCCATGTCAGCTGTTGGGAAGGTTTAAAGTTTTAAACGAAAGAAGGAGACCTGTTTTGCTTCCTTTCTGGTCATGCTGATTCTGTGCTGAAATTTCACACAGTGACAGAAGACCAGGCAACGCAAAGACAATGTGCTATTCAAGGCTAACTGGTGTTTCTACCTGGAGGCAAAATCATTTGGGCAACAAAGTTTGGAAGACTATGTTCAAAAAAAGAGTTTAATTCAAAGTAGCTTTTGAGGCAGAATTTGTTTAACGGCAACAAAAAGGTGCCATTACATACATGTTAAAGGTATAACAGGCAGAATGACTCTAGAGCCTTGTGCGAAATATTTCCTTTAAAATCAAAACTTAAGAGTAGGCTTTTTAAAAATGTTTTTAATTGGATCTACGTCTGACAAAAAATGTCATTTTAAATCTATATAAAGATCCAGTTACACTAAAATATTTAAAATAATACCACGACACACCCTGAAAAATACCACAAAAATTTTCTTTATAATGTCCAGCGTAAGTTAATACCACCATAGTTTATTTTTTGTCAATGTTCTGTCTTGTTCAGTCACTTGTCTTTGGTTTTCCACAGTAAAAAGGAAAAACTATATCAAGCATCACACATTCTGGTTTGTATTCTGAGAAGCTTATCGACAAAAGACTGCTGAAAAAAATACTGCAGTCCAGTTACATTTCAGGCATGAAACATATTTTTTATACTTACAGCTGTTTGGCATTGATGGACGTAATGAAATCCCAGCATGTGCAGGAAGAGCCAACATTTCCAGGGACAAAGAATCACAGGGGAGTGCACAGGAAGACAAACAAAAAAATAATTTAGAAATCTCAGACAACCTGACAAACCAACTATCCTGTCTCCAGAATCAGCTTCTTTAGTTGTGAGGCCTGCAGGCAAAATAATTCACGATCTAAGCAATACAAGCCCGTTTTTGCTCCTGTAATGTCAGTAGCACCATAAAGCAAGCTTCACCAACTGCTGCAGATTTTTCTTTTTGCCTGTGGCTATAAGAGTATTTCTGCTTCTTACACCAAAGCATCTCCTGCCCACCAACAGCAGCCCACGTGTCTTTTGTGCGATACCAAGACATAATGTGCTGATTTGCCTACCAGAAATGCAATTTAATTTCAGCCGTATCATACTGCCTTAGTTTTGGAAATACTGTAAATTAGGTTTTGCAGACAGGCATTACCAAACAGGTAATTTTTTTAAGTATGAAAATATGAGAACCGACATTTTAAAACTACAACCGTGTGTTTCCTTTCCGGTATTTCGTGATAGGGCTGCTAAAGGAAGTGGTGGCAGGTGAAAGCTAAAGTTTGCTTGTGCAGATTTTAGAAAGCTCTGCTCCGTAGAACACCAAATCTGGTGTTTCAGTTTGACACAGCGACACGGGGGTGGGGGAGCAGGTACAGCATTCTGACTTAGAGGCCACGGTCTGAAGCTAATGAACTTAAAAGTCAAAACATGAACTCTGAGGTACTAGATCCACTTTAATCCAGATTAGATGGCAGCATTGCCTTCCTCCCCCTCCTAACTTGCCACATCCCCCAGAGTTGGCTTTGACTGCCTAACCCAGATACTCCAATCATGGGAGTTTGATCAAATTATTGATCACGCACTAATGCAGCACCCATTCCTGGCTAAAAAAGAGCTTTAAAAATTATGGCTTTGCGACTGCGACACACACTCTTTTCTACATAGTGCTACTTAATTCTTTCACACGTTTAGAAAAAATGCTAAACCGAAAACCACAACAGCTCAACGCTTCTTGAGGTTGAAAGCATGCAACTTAGCATTAACGTGAGCTGTTTAAATCCGAAATACGACACCAACTTAGCTCATTAGACAAAGTACTAACATTTGTAGACAGGCTTTGTAAAAACAGTGACCGGTGGTTAAGGTGTTAGCACATAAAACACATAGAAACGTTTAATGGGAGACTTTGTCGAAGAGCTTAAGACAGGAAATGACACTCCCGTTAGGTTATGCAGCCTGCTCGCGAACCGAGGCTAACAACTAGCTAGCTACAATCCTACTGGAGGCGGGCGACTGGGCGTTGGTTGCTCAGACAACTACACAAGCTAAACCAAGCGAAAGCCAAAATGTTAAATAGTGAATTCCGTTAACTGAAATAATCACGGTTACAGTTTAAAACAATGTTTTCTGAAAAATTTGTGACATTAGCTGCCTGTAGCGTTCTCACCCATAACGTTGACGCTCCCTGCCGTCTCAAACACCGATCATTCACAAGCCGACATTCCCCTCACTGCTTTTGCTTGAGTTACGCACAAAGAGGCACGCAGCGCCTCCCACACTCCACGAAACTATGCCAAAAATGAGACGTAAACGTGTACGTGAATCACAAAGGGGAGGACCACTGCAGTCTCGCGATGACAATTCGTTTTCTTTGAGTGCTGGTGTGATCTCGCGAGAATAAACCACAGCCGAAACAAAACTCATTCTTTCTTTGTTTCTTTAGTCACAATCTTCTTTTCGAGCACGTAAAATCAGTTTCCCATCCTTCTCAGTTTAGTTACACGTGGTCATAGGTTTTACTCGAGAAATGGAAAAGATACATTGCAATTAGTGGCTATGGAGATCCTCCCCCATGAATTTTTTGCGCACTTCATTTCCTGCATTTTCGTGTGTTTTTTATGCAGCAGTTAAATATTTTCTGCCCCGTTTTATGGCGGAAAGGTTCTTGATTCTGTCAAGGAAACATATACTGGGGAAACTCATTTTGTGTTGGTCTCCATATATTATTCTCACCTTTAAAAAACTAGCATCACTGCTAGACATATATAAAATACTTTTACTTTTTTGTCTTTCTGAGATCAGCAGTAACTTGCTGTGCTTAACTGTGCATGTGTTGATATTTCTAGCCTATTTTAATTTATCAACCACTCAATTTTCTTTTTAAAATTTGATAGGGACACAGTAGCCTATAGTCACAATACAAAGTATGGGGCTGATGTGCTGCACAGAGAGTTAACAGGATGATTGAAAACAAGGATAAACAAACATCTTTAGATTACCTTGCAAACTTTGCAACAACACATCTAAAATCAAAAGGCAGTGGTTCAGCTTAATTTGTTTATACTACTGGCATCTTCTACCATCCCCCCTTTTGCAGCCAGAGGCTAGACTGCATCTGCTGAGTAAGATCACAATGAACAACGTTTACCACAAAAATATTCAGCAACTGTATTTACTCATAATTCCTATTTGTTGAGTGAACTAGTGAGTGAAGGAGGACTTGCCACTGTCACAGACATAATACACCAATATGGTGCAAATGCATTTGAATGCTGGTCTTTGGGGCTTGTGGAAATTATAAGAGAAACACAGCACTGAAAGAATCTTGAACTGGAATGTATTCTCTCTTCTGCAGCAGCAAAGATGGTGATATAAGTACAAATTTTACGTTTTTTAAGGCCTTATTTAGTTCAAAGTCTGCAAACTTTTCAAGAGCTCTTTATCAGATTTAACTGGTGATTCTATTTAAGTAATTAGCATGTACCAGTGAACACTGAAATTATAGTTCATTTAGATAATGCTTCACAACTGCCCAAATAAGTCATTTGAGGCATTCAAAGTGACTCCAGAGTTACTAGACTTGCTGTAGACAGACTTAGGTGTCCTCACTCCAGTGTTGAGATGTGTTGTTCGACGGAGTTTTACTGAAGCTCAAAGATGACTTTCAGACAGAACCACAGCCTAAATAACAGCTAACAGTTTTATCATGTATTGAAATAATGGAGGAACACAAAAAGTCCATAAAAAGCCCCCATTTATACTTACAGAAGTGGGGAAAACCACATTCAAATAAAATTACATATTTGATTTTTATACCACAGTAGTGACAGTGTCTCACAATGTCACCCTTGTAAATTGTGAAATCTTAAAAGGTCTTAGCAGTGCAACAATTAAGTCAGTATGGTTTTACTGTGTGGAATTGTAGGACCAGCAATGAAAAATTCCCAGATTTGTGTCTCCACAAGAGGAGCCTGGTGGGTAAAAGCTCTACCTCCATTTGTACTTCTGGAAACTAGAGGAACCATAAATAGGCCTGCAATCTGAGAACGTTGCCACAAGGACAAATACAGGAAATCATTCATACCTTATGCAATAACTCTTAGCAATGCAACACATCTGTCTAGCAGTTAATCATCTCTTCTCTCATGTTAATATTTTACTTCAAACCTGTACTGTCACAACTTTGACCACTGTGTGTGTCGAGGTTTGCTGTTGAGTTTGAGATATTTCATTTTGTTATGGCTGTCACAGGGTACACTCTGGACAGGTTTCCAGGGTGTCACAGGGTTTACACAGAAAAACAGAGAACCATTCATGCTCACATTCACACCTAAGACCAGTTTAGAGTCACCAGTATTTTAAACTGCATGTTTTTATATTATTGGAGGAGTACCTGGAGAGAAACATGCAAAGTCCACTTTTTATTTAAAAGTAACTCTTTCAAACAGTAATGTTTGAAAGATTTACATTAAATTTTTGTCATACTGCATTTTTATATTGACCTGTATAATTATTACCATTATTCATTTTTTTAATTATAGGCTGTTTAACTTAATGTTTAGCTTATATGACAGAATTCCTATTGCTAGGAAACATAAGGAAATTCTGGGTCTTATAATATGTATTAATTTATTCGATTGTTCTGGACTGTGTTGAGAAGTAATGAGAAATATTTTAAGTTATTTAAATTTCCTTTAAAATATAAATTATTTATATATATATATATACGCGTGCCAAGTATTCCGACAGCGTAGCACAAAATACGGCGAGTGAACTGGATGCGCGTCGGTTGTAACCATAGCAACATAGACTAATACTATTTGCTCGTATAGTTGCTGTTGCTCGAATAAAACTAACTCAGGATATTTAATGAGGCCAAATTTCTATAGGCCAAATCAGCTTTCTGCTGCTGGGGGAAAGGTAAGCGACTATAAACGCGACTTTTTTTGTTCGCCTTCTATCAGCGGACCTGTCGTTTTTGGCCAGTGTGAGGTAGCACTGTCGCCACTGAGTTTCTTATGTCTGACTAAATGTGAATATGTGCCAAAATGCTTCGCAGGTTCCTAATGAAAGCAGCGGGGAACGCTGAAAATGTCTGTTAAAAAATTGAAACAAGAAGAAAAACTGACCCCGAAATCCATAGGAACACACAGCAAGTATGCTTGGTTATCTTCTCCTTACAGTTATTTAATTGTTCTTGACCCAGTTCAGAATTCATCTCCGTGATATGAAAACCACAAATCACCTGATAAGCATGTTTTATAGGGCATTTCGTGAACTAAGGAGGCTCCAGTCCCTGCTTGCCAAAAACAGTCCCAGACAAGAGGTGGACAGCAACAACAACAAATGACACCACACCAAGGCTGAATGTCTAGACATTTTAATAACAGACCCCACAAACCAGCTCACATTGTTACCTATCTGTGTGTATTATTGTGGTGTGAGACTCCTTGTGTTTGCAGGTGGCAGTGTTGAGTCACAGTAAAGGATGCAGCAGTGGAACCAGCAGATCCATCCCTCCTCAAAAAAACACAAGTAGACACAGGCCTGAGAGTGACATCAGCAATGAGGCCTCAGAACTGGACAAATTCAGGTTACATTTCCTAAGGACCGCATAATCTCTGAAATAATATTAACTAAAATCTCAAAGCACACAGTTATGAGTCCAAGTCTTTTCTAATACTAATACAAGTAAGATGCATAAAATTAATACATTAGAGGCCCAGTTGACCTTTATTATGTTGACTCTGAAAATGAAAGAATCGTAGGTTGACTTTGTCTAAGATTCAGTAACATGTGCTACTAATCTCAGCTGTGGATATACTGGTAGAGCTGTTTTTCTGTAAGACAGTGATCTGCACTGCTCAAAAAATGATCAAAGTATAGCATTTAGTCAGCTAAACTTCTGGGATATTGATCTGATCTGATATGGTCAGTTAAAATGGCAGAGGGAGTTGTTAATCAGTTTCAGCTGCTTTGGTACTGCTTTGTTGATGAAATTAACAACCGGTGTCCTAGAGGAGTAACAATGAGACAATCCCAAAATAGGAATGGTTTCACAGGTGGATCCCGCTGACATTTTTTCCCTCCTCATCTTTTCTTGCTGTTTTTTTCACTCGTTTGCATTTGGCTAGTGTCACTACTGGTAGCATAAGGTGATACCTGGACCCTACAGAGGCTGCACAGGTGTTCCAACTCCTTCAGGATTATTGATCAGAGATCCCCGCTACATGCCATTGCCAGAAGTTGTGCTTTGTCCACCAGTACAATCTCATGTGCATGGAGATTCCAGGGAGACAGGCAGTTACTTTTCGAAGAGCTGGACAGGGCCAGAGAAGGTCACTTATCCTTAGCCCATCAGCAGGACTGCTGTCTGCTCATTTGTGCAAGGAGAAACAAGATGAACACTGCCAGAGCTACAAAATGACTTTCAGCATGCAACTGATGTGAAAGTCTCTGACCAAAGAATCAGAAACAGATTTAATGTGGGTGGCCTGACAGCCCAATGTCCTTTAGTGGACCCTGTGTTCACTCCAAGCACTGTGGAGCCCAACTAGTATTTGCCATAGAATACCAGAATTGGCAGGTGCATGACTGGTGTACTACAGATCACAGCAGGTTCACCCTGAGCACATTTGACAAACAGGAAAAGGTTGTGGAGCAAATTATGTTGCCTGTAACATCATTCAGCATGACCTGTTTGGTGGTGGGTCAGTGATCGTCCAGGGAGGCATATCTATGTAATATTAATGGGTTGCATTTATATAGCGCTTTTCGAGACCCCCAAAGCGCTTCCACTATTCATTCACATACTGGTGGAGGCAAGCTACAGTTGTAGCCACAGCTGCCCTGGGGCAGACTGACAGAAGCGAGGCTGTCATATCACGCCATCAGCCCCTCTGGCCATCACCAGTAGGCGGTACGTGAAGTGTCTTGCCTAATGACACAACGACAGACTCGAACCGGCAACCTTCTGACTACAAGACAAACTGCCAATTTTTGACACGGGACACACAGACCTCTACAAGCTAGGCAACATCACTCTGACTACCATTAGGTATTAGGATGAAACCCTTGGACTCATTTTCAGACCCTTCACTGGTGCAGTGGGTAATGGCAGTTAAGGAATTGATACCATTGACACTTGGCTGATCTAAATCCAAAGGAACATCTTTGGGATATTATGTTCATCCAACACCACCAGGTTGTTCCTCAGACTGTCCAAGAGCTCGGTGACAGCCTGGTATAGATGTAGGAGGAGATCCTCAAGGACACAATTCATCATCTCATTAGAAGCATGCTCCAATGTACTTGTTCATGCATACAGACATGTGGGTGCTACTAAGCACCATTTTAAGTCCTACAATGAAATTTTGTCAAAATAGACTAATTGGCCCTATTATGTTTTTCCACTTTAATTTTCAGAGTATCTTTGAATTCAGCCCTCTGGAGGTTAATAATTTTAATTCCCATTAAAAACGATTGCATCCTTTCATTCCAAACACAGGACCCAGTCCCTACCTGTATAGATATCCAGCATAATATGTTTTCCATTGATATCTGGTATGTTTTCAAATGTTGAGCAGTGTATATTGTCTCTTTCTGCTTTTTCTACGTGATTTCTTGTTTATGTTAAGTCTGGTTCATTGGGTAATAAACCTGACTTGGAACTTGACTGGATATTGATTTCTCCAGGCAAGTTCCAGCTAAATAATTGCACTAACCTTCCTGTAGCATTGCATTCAGTTTAAATAGTGTTGCTATCGAACTATGTAATAACCTTTCCTTTTTGAAGCACCACACCACACAATATAAATTAAGTACCTTCAAATTTGTTTTTAGATTCAACAACCTAAAGCCAAAGGTCTTCAGTTAGCTTAAGTTTACATATTAAATGAGCAAGGAAATGTAAGGGTGGCTTGCTAAATTAAGAAAAGTAATATCCACATTCAGATCTTTTCAAAGAGGAAATGTTTCTGGACAGCTTTAAGTCCTCTCTATACTTGAGGGAAAACAATAACTGTATTGAGGTTAAATTCTAATCCTAAATGTGACTAAAATGCTTTCAAACTTTTCTGATGTTGGCGTTTGTACATTAATTATACAGTGAAATATTTCTTTAAGGGATTAAATGCAATATGTAGTTCTTTAAAGTTAATTGTACATAATTTTCCTGTCATTTACCAGCATAACATACAGAGACCAAAGATGCTTCAGCAGCCACCCGTTGCATGAACTGTTCTCTGACATCCTTGTGTCTTTGATCAAGAACCGACTGTGCAGGTGAAATATGTTTGAAGTACTTAAACATTTCTTCTGCTGTAATAGATACGGATAACTTCTGTGATAATATTTACTCTTTCAACAGTGAATGGATTGAGCATGCACCTCCTGAGTCAGTCCTTAGAGTTCTCATCTGCCTGCGATTATTGATCAGAGATCCCCACTATCAGGTCCAAGTTTAAAAAACAAAACAACAAACTTTAATTTTTTATGCTTTTAATTTAATGAAAAAACATTTCTGCAAAATAAAAACAACAAATGCTGATTTTATTTTATTTGATTTAGAAAATCCTCCATGAGCTTCAAGGCATCAGTTTACTTGCCAGGGTAAATGCCTAATGTAAAAAAAGAAGGAAAAAAAAACAATGCTTCTTTTGCCCACAGTGATATGATGCCACCCTGAACCCTTCTCTCCTTTGTCTCTCAGTATATGGAGTCTGTCACTGCTCTGTATATGTCGTGTGGGGAGCAGACGTTTGCCACGCAGAAGCTGGTCACAATGACCTGTGAGTAATGTGAAGGCAGACTCACAGAGAAACACCGATAATATAAGTTGTATTGTCCTTATCAATGGCGGATTAACTGACTGTATTCCAGACATCTTTCAGAAATTATCTGCCACTCAGGATCAAAGAGTCTGGGTCATTGAGAGTGGCGCTCACAGGGTAAGTGATAAGTTGTGACGAGGTTATCTGTGACTGTGTGCTGTTTGTTGTCACTGTTTTGGCATGTCTGGGTTAAACCAGAGAGAGTCAGCATAAGACATTCAAAGAATTCTGGATGGAAATCTGCAGGCAGTGGTGACAAAAGTATAAAATCTTTTTAAAATGTTATTTAGAGGGAAATCAATTCATTTTTTACGCATTAAAAAAAAATAGACTAGCATTTTTTATGAACAGTCTTTATACCCCAGAGATCATTGTAATTACAGTTAATTTGGATAATGGTTTGAAAGTGATGTTAAAGTGAGTGCC